>NW_028128042.1:0-85485 GCF_965231255.1 Vanellus vanellus
GCTGGTCCTCACTGCCTCCTGGAACCTCTTTAAATGCCAAAGACAATTTGGCCCTCTCTGCTTTCCTGCGGACTCCATCATCAAAAGCACCTGTTTTCGCTTTCGGCAGCCTCCGGAGCAAAAAAGACAAACGTCCAGCTTTTGCTGCCACAGCAAAGGTGCCAGCGGGGAAAAGTAATGCTGGTTCTCACTGCCTCCTGGAACCCTTTCAAATGCCACAGACAATTTGGCCCTCTCTGCTTTCCTGCGGACTCCATCCTCAAAAGAACCTATTTTTGCTTTCGGCGCCCTCCGGAGCAAAAAAGACAATCGTCCAGCTTTTGCTGCCACAGCAAAGGTGCCAGCGGGGAAAAGTAATGCTGGTTCTCACTGCCTCCTGGAACTCCTTCAAATGCCCCAGACAATTTGGCCCTCTCTGCTTTCCTGCGGACTCCATCCTCAAAAGAACCTATTTTCGCTTTCGGCAGCCTCCGGAGCAAAAAAGACAAACGTCCAGCTTTTGCTGCCACAGCAAATGTGCCAACGGGGAAAAGTAATGCTGGTTCTCACTGCCTCCTGGAACCCTTTCAAATGCCACAGACAATTTGGCCCTCTCTGCTTTCCTGCGGACTCCATCCTCAAAAGCACCTGTTTTCGCTTTCGGCAGCCTCCGGAGCAAAAAAGACAAACGTCCAGCTTTTGCTGCCACAGCAAAGGTGCCAGCGGGGAAAAGTAATGCTGGTTCTCACTGCCTCCTGGAACTCCTTCAAATGCCCCAGACAATTTGGCTCTCTCTGCTTTCCTGCGGACTCCATCCTCAAAAGCACCTGTTTTCGCTTTCGGCAGCCTCCGGAGCAAAAAAGACAAACGTCCAGCTTTTGCTGCCACAGCAAAGGTGCCAGCGGGGAAAAGTAATGCTGGTTCTCACTGCCTCCTGGAACCCTTTCAAATGCCACAGACAATTTGGCCCTCTCTGCTTTCCTGCGGACTCAATCCTCAAAAGCACCTGTTTTCGCTTTCGGCAGCCTCCGGAGCAAAAAAGACAAACGTCCAGCTTTTGCTGCCACAGCAAAGGTGCCAGCGGGGAAAAGTAATGCTGGTTCTCACTGCCTCCTGGAACCCTTTCAAATGCCACAGACAATTTGGCCCTCTCTGCTTTCCTGCGGACTCCATCCTCAAAAGAACCTATTTTCGCTTTCGACGCCTCCGGAGCAAAAAAGACAAACGTCCAGCTTTTGCTGCCACAGCAAAGGTGCCAGCGGGGAAAAGTAATGCTGGTTCTCACTGCCTCCTGGAACCCTTTCAAATGCCCCAGACAATTTGGCCCTCTCTGCTTTCCTGCGGACTCCATCCTCAAAAGCACCTGTTTTCGCTTTCGGCAGCCTCCGGAGCAAAAAAGACAAACGTCCAGCTTTTGCTGCCACAGCAAAGGTGCCAGCGGGGAAAAGTAATGCTGGTTCTCACTGCCTCCTGGAACCCTTTCAAATGCCACAGACAATTTGGCCCTCTCTGCTTTCCTGCGGACTCCATCCTCAAAAGCACCTGTTTTCGCTTTCGGCAGCCTCCGGAGCAAAAAAGAAAAACGTCCAGCTTTTGCTGCCACAGCAAAGGTGCCAGCGGGGAAAAGTAATGCTGGTTCTCACTGCCTCCTGGAACCCTTTCAAATGCCACAGACAATTTGGCCCTCTCTGCTTTCCTGCGGACTCCATCCTCAAAAGCACCTGTTTTCGCTTTCGGCAGCCTCCGGAGCAAAAAAGACAAACGTCCAGCTTTTGCTGCCACAGCAAATGTGCCAGCGGGGAAAAGCAATGCTGGTTCTCACTGCCTCCTGGAACCCTTTCAAATGCCACAGACAATTTGGCCCTCTCTGCTTTCCTGCGGACTCCATCCTCAAAAGCACCTGTTTTCGCTTTCGGCAGCCTCCGGAGCAAATAAGACAAACGTCCAGCTTTTGCTGCCACAGCAAAGGTGCCAGCGGGGAAAAGTAATGCTGGTTCTCACTGCCTCCTGGAACTCCTTCAAATGCCACGGACAATTTTGCTCTCTCTGCTTTCCTGCGGACTCCATCCTCAAAAGCACCTGTTTTCGCTTTCGGCAGCCTCCGGAGCAAAAAAGACAAACGTCCAGCTTTTGCTGCCACAGCAAAGGTGCCAGCGGGGAAAAGTAATGCTGGTTCTCACTGCCTCCTGGAACCCTTTCAAATGCCACAGTCAATTTGTCCCTCTCTGCTTTGCTGCGGACTCCATCCTCAAAAGCACCTGTTTTCGCTTTCGGCAGCCTCCGGAGCAAAAAAGACAAACGTCCAGCTTTTGCTGCCACAGCAAAGGTGCCAGCGGGGAAAAGTAATGCTGGTTCTCACTGCCTCCTGGAACCCTTTCAAATGCCACAGACAATTTGGCCCTCTCTGCTTTCCTGCGGACTCCATCCTCAAAAGCACCTGTTTTCGCTTTCGGCAGCCTCCGGAGCAAAAAAGACAAACGTCCAGCTTTTGCTGCCACAGCAAAGGTGCCAGCGGGGAAAAGTAATGCTGGTTCTCACTGCCTCCTGGAACCCTTTCAAATGCCACAGACAATTTGGCCCTCTCTGCTTTCCTGCGGACTCCATCCTCAAAAGCACCTGTTTTCGCTTTCGGCAGCCTCCGGAGCAAAAAAGACAAACGTCCAGCTTTTGCTGCCACAGCAAAGGTGCCAGCGGGGAAAAGTAATGCTGGTTCTCACTGCCTCCTGGAACCCTTTCAAATGCCCCAGACAATTTGGCTCTCTCTGCTTTCCTGCGGACTCCATCCTCAAAAGCACCTGTTTTCGCTTTCGGCAGCCTCCGGAGCAAAAAAGACAAACGTCCAGCTTTTGCTGCCACAACAAAGGTGCCAGCGGGGAAAAGTAATGCTGGTTCTCACTGCCTCCTGGAACCCTTTCAAATGCCACAGACAATTTGGTCCTCTCTGCTTTCCTGTGGACTCCATCCTCAAAAGCACCTGTTTTCGCTTTCGGCAGCCTCCGGAGCAAAAAAGACAAACGTCCAGCTTTTGCTGCCACAGCAAAGGTGCCAGCGGGGAAAAGTAATGCTGGTTCTCACTGCCTCCTGGAACCCTTTCAAATGCCACAGACAATTTGGCCCTCTCTGCTTTCCTGCGGACTCCATCCTCAAAAGCACCTGTTTTCGCTTTCGGCAGCCTCCGGAGCAAAAAAGACAAACGTCCAGATTTTGCTGCCACAGCAAAGGTGCCAGCGGGGAAAAGTAATGCTGGTTCTCACTGCCTCCTGGAACCCTTTCAAATGCCACAGACAATTTGGCCCTCTCTGCTTTCCTGCGGACTCCATCCTCAAAAGAACCTATTTTTTCTTTCGGCGCCCTCCGGAGCAAAAAAGACAAACGTCCAGCTTTTGCTGCCACAGCAAAGGTGCCAGCGGGGAAAAGTAATGCTGGTTCTCACTGCCTCCTCGAACCCTTTCAAATGCCACAGACAATTTGGCCCTCTCTGCTTTGCTGCGGACTCCATCCTCAAAAGCAGCTGTTTTCGCTTTGGGCAGCCTCCGGAGCAAAAAAGACAAACGTCCAGCTTTTGCTGCCACAGCAAAGGTGCCAGCGGGGAAAAGTAATGCTGGTTCTCACTGCCTCCTGGAACCCTTTCAAATGCCCCAGACAATTTGGCCCTCTCTGCTTTCCTGCGGACTCCATCCTCAAAAGCACCTGTTTTCGCTTTCGGCAGCCTCCGGAGCAAATAAGACAAACGTCCAGCTTTTGCTGCCACAGCAAAGGTGCCAGCGGGGAAAAGTAATGCTGGTTCTCACTGCCTCCTGGAACTCCTTCAAATGCCACGGACAATTTTGCTCTCTCTGCTTTCCTGCGGACTCCATCCTCAAAAGCACCTGTTTTCGCTTTCGGCAGCCTCCGGAGCAAAAAAGACAAACGTCCAGCTTTTGCTGCCACAGCAAAGGTGCCAGCGGGGAAAAGTAATGCTGGTTCTCACTGCCTCCTGGAACCCTTTCAAATGCCACAGTCAATTTGGCCCTCTCTGCTTTGCTGCGGACTCCATCCTCAAAAGCACCTGTTTTCGCTTTCGGCAGCCTCCGGAGCAAAAAAGACAAACGTCCAGCTTTTGCTGCCACAGCAAAGGTGCCAGCGGGGAAAAGTAATGCTGGTTCTCACTGCCTCCTGGAACCCTTTCAAATGCCACAGACAATTTGGCCCTCTCTGCTTTCCTGCGGACTCCATCCTCAAAAGCACCTGTTTTCGCTTTCGGCATCCTCCGGAGCAAAAAAGACAAACGTCCAGCTTTTGCTGCCACAGCAAAGGTGCCAGCGGGGAAAAGTAATGCTGGTTCTCACTGCCTCCTGGAACCCTTTCAAATGCCACAGACAATTTGGCCCTCTCTGCTTTCCTGCGGACTCCATCCTCAAAAGCACCTGTTTTCGCTTTCGGCAGCCTCCGGAGCAAAAAAGACAAACGTCCAGCTTTTGCTGCCACAGCAAAGGTGCCAGCGGGGAAAAGTAATGCTGGTTCTCACTGCCTCCTGGAACCCTTTCAAATGCCCCAGACAATTTGGCCCTCTCTGCTTTCCTGCGGACTCTATCCTCAAAAGCGCCTTTTTTCACTTTCGGCGCCATCCGGTGGTAAAAAGACAAACGTCCAGCTTTTGCTGCCGCAGCAAAGGTGCCAGCGGGGAAAAGTAATGCTGGTCCTCACTGCCTCCTCGAACCTCTTTAAATGCAAAAGACAATTTGGCCCTCTCTGCTTTCCTGCGGACTCCATCATCAAAAGCACCTGTTTTCGCTTTCGGCAGCCTCCGGAGCAAAAAAGACAAACGTCCAGCTTTTGCTGCCACAGCAAAGGTGCCAGCGGGGAAAAGTAATGCTGGTTCTCACTGCCTCCTGGAACCCTTTCAAATGCCACAGACAATTTGGCCCTCTCTGCTTTCCTGCGGACTCCATCCTCAAAAGCACCTGTTTTCGCTTTCGGCAACCTGCGGAGCAAAAAAGACAAACGTCCAGCTTTTGCTGCCACAGCAAAGGTGCCAGCGGGGAAAAGTAATGCTGGTCCTCACTGCCTCCTGGAACCTCTTTAAATGCCAAAGACAATTTGGCCCTCTCTGCTTTCCTGCGGACTCCATCCTCAAAAGCACCTGTTTTCGCTTTCGGCAACCTCTGGAGCAAAAAAGACAAACGTCCAGCTTTTGCTGCCACAGCAAAGGTGCCAGCGGGGAAAAGTAATGCTGGTTCTCACTGCCTCCTGGAACCCTTTCAAATGCCACAGACAATTTGGTCCTCTCTGCTTTCCTGCGGACTCCATCCTCAAAAGAACCTATTTTCGCTTTCGGCAGCCTCCGGAGCAAAAAAGACAAACGTCCAGTTTTTGCTGCCACAGCAAAGGTGCCAGCGGGGAAAAGTAATGCTGGTTCTCACTGCCTCCTGGAACCCTTTCAAATGCCACAGACAATTTGGCCCTCTCTGCTTTCCTGCGGACTCCATCCTCAAAAGAACCTATTTTTGCTTTCGGCGCCCTCCGGAGCAAAAAAGACAAACGTCCAGCTTTTGCTGCCACAGCAAAGGTGCCAGCGGGGAAAAGTAATGCTGGTCCTCACTGCCTCCTCGAACCTCTTTAAATGCAAAAGACAATTTGGCCCTCTCTGCTTTCCTGCGGACTCCATCATCAAAAGCACCTGTTTTCGCTTTCGGCAGCCTCCGGAGCAAAAAAGACAAACGTCCAGCTTTTGCTGCCACAGCAAAGGTGCCAGCGGGGAAAAGTAATGCTGGTTCTCACTGCCTCCTGGAACCCTTTCAAATGCCACAGACAATTTGGCCCTCTCTGCTTTCCTGCGGACTCCATCCTCAAAAGCACCTGTTTTCGCTTTCGGCAGCCTCCGGAGCAAAAAAGACAAACGTCCAGCTTTTGCTGCCACAGCAAAGGTGCCAGCGGGGAAAAGTAATGCTGGTTCTCACTGCCTCCTGGAACTCCTTCAAATGCCCCAGACAATTTGGCTCTCTCTGCTTTCCTGCGGACTCCATCCTCAAAAGCACCTGTTTTCGCTTTCGGCAGCCTCCGGAGCAAAAAAGACAAACGTCCAGCTTTTGCTGCCACAACAAAGGTGCCAGCGGGGAAAAGTAATGCTGGTTCTCACTGCCTCCTCGAACCCTTTCAAATGCCACAGACAATTTGGCCCTCTCTGCTTTCCTGCGGACTCCATCCTCAAAAGCACCTGTTTTCGCTTTCGGCGCCCTCCGGTGGTAAAAAGACAAACGTCCAGCTTTTGCTGCCGCAGCAAAGGTGCCAGCGGGGAAAAGTAATGCTGGTTCTCACTGCCTCCTGGAACTCCTTCAAATGCCCCAGACAATTTGGCTCTCTCTGCTTTCCTGCGGACTCCATCCTCAAAAGCACCTGTTTTCGCTTTCGGCAGCCTCCGGAGCAAAAAAGACAAACGTCCAGCTTTTGCTGCCACAACAAAGGTGCCAGCGGGGAAAAGTAATGCTGGTTCTCACTGCCTCCTGGAACCCTTTCAAATGCCACAGACAATTTGGCCCTCTCTGCTTTCCTGCGGACTCCATCCTCAAAAGCACCTGTTTTCGCTTTCGGCGCCCTCCGGTGGTAAAAAGACAAACGTCCAGCTTTTGCTGCCGCAGCAAAGGTGCCAGCGGGGAAAAGTAATGCTGGTTCTCACTGCCTCCTGGAACCCTTTCAAATGCCACAGACAATTTGGCCCTCTCTGCTTTCCTGCGGACTCCATCCTCAAAAGCACCTGTTTTCGCTTTCGGCAGCCTCCGGAGCAAAAAAGACAAACGTCCAGCTTTTGCTGCCACAGCAAAGGTGCCAGCGGGGAAAAGTAATGCTGGTTCTCACTGCCTCCTGGAACCCTTTCAAATGCCACAGACAATTTGGCCCTCTCTGCTTTCCTGCGGACTCCATCCTCAAAAGCACCTGTTTTCGCTTTCGGCAGCCTCCGGAGCAAAAAAGACAAACGTCCAGCTTTTGCTGCCACAGCAAAGGTGCCAGCGGGGAAAAGTAATGCTGGTTCTCACTGCCTCCTGGAACTCCTTCAAATGCCCCAGACAATTTGGCTCTCTCTGCTTTCCTGCGGACTCCATCCTCAAAAGCACCTGTTTTCGCTTTCGGCAGCCTCCGGAGCAAAAAAGACAAACGTCCAGCTTTTGCTGCCACAACAAAGGTGCCAGCGGGGAAAAGTAATGCTGGTTCTCACTGCCTCCTGGAACCCTTTCAAATGCCACAGACAATTTGGCCCTCTCTGCTTTCCTGCGGACTCCATCCTCAAAAGCACCTGTTTTCGCTTTCGGCAGCCTCCGGAGCAAAAAAGACAAACGTCCAGCTTTTGCTGCCACAGCAAAGGTGCCAGCGGGGAAAAGTAATGCTGGTTCTCACTGCCTCCTGGAACCCTTTCAAATGCCACAGACAATTTGGCCCTCTCTGCTTTCCTGCGGACTCCATCCTCAAAAGCACCTGTTTTCGCTTTCGGCAGCCTCCGGAGCAAAAAAGACAAACGTCCAGCTTTTGCTGCCACAGCAAAGGTGCCAGCGGGGAAAAGTAATGCTGGTTCTCACTGCCTCCTGGAACCCTTTCAAATGCCACAGACAATTTGGCCCTCTCTGCTTTCCTGCGGACTCCATCCTCAAAAGCACCTGTTTTCGCTTTCGGCAGCCTCCGGAGCAAAAAAGACAAACGTCCAGCTTTTGCTGCCACAGCAAAGGTGCCAGCGGGGAAAAGTAATGCTGGTTCTCACTGCCTCCTGGAACCCTTTCAAATGCCACAGACAATTTGGCCCTCTCTGCTTTCCTGCGGACTCCATCCTCAAAAGCACCTGTTTTCGCTTTCGGCAGCCTCCGGAGCAAAAAAGACAAACGTCCAGCTTTTGCTGCCACAGCAAAGGTGCCAGCGGGGAAAAGTAATGCTGGTTCTCACTGCCTCCTGGAACCCTTTCAAATGCCACAGACAATTTGGCCCTCTCTGCTTTCCTGCGGACTCCATCCTCAAAAGCACCTGTTTTCGCTTTCGGCAGCCTCCGGAGCAAAAAAGACAAACGTCCAGCTTTTGCTGCCACAGCAAAGGTGCCAGCGGGGAAAAGTAATGCTGGTTCTCACTGCCTCCTGGAACCTCTTTTCAAATGCCACAGACAATTTGGCCCTCTCTGCTTTCCTGCGGACTCCATCCTCAAAAGAACCTATTTTCGCTTTCGGCGCCCTCCGGAGCAAAAAAGACAAACGTCCAGCTTTTGCTGCCACAGCAAAGGTGCCAGCGGGGAAAAGTAATGCTGGTCCTCACTGCCTCCTGGAACCTCTTTAAATGCAAAAGACAATTTGGCCCTCTCTGCTTTCCTGCGGACTCCATCCTCATATCTCGTGCACCTGTTTTCGCTTTCGGCAGCCTCCGGAGTAAAAAAGACAAACGTCCAGCTTTTGCTGCCACAGCAAAGGTGCCAGCGGGGAAAAGTAATGCTGGTTCTCACTGCCTCCTGGAACCCTTTCAAATGCCACAGACAATTTGGCCCTCTCTGCTTTCCTGCGGACTCCATCGCACCTTTTTTCACTTTCGGCGCCATCCGGTGGTAAAAAGACAAACGTCCAGCTTTTGCTGCCGCAGCAAAGGTGCCAGCGGGGAAAAGTAATGCTGGTCCTCACTGCCTCCTGGAACCTCTTTAAATGCAAAAGACAATTTGGCCCTCTCTGCTTTCCTGCGGACTCCATCCTCAAAAGCACCTGTTTTCGCTTTCGGCAGCCTCCGGAGCAAAAAAGACAAACGTCCAGCTTTTGCTGCCACAGCAAAGGTGCCAGCGGGGAAAAGTAATGCTGGTTCTCACTGCCTCCTGGAACCCTTTCAAATGCCACAGACAATTTGGCCCTCTCTGCTTTCCTGCGGACTCCATCCTCAAAAGCACCTGTTTTCGCTTTCGGCGCTCTCCGGAGCCAAAAAGACAAACGTCCAGCTTTTGCTGCCACAGCAAAGGTGCCAGCGGGGAAAAGTAATGCTGGTTCTCACTGCCTCCTGGAACCCTTTCAAATGCCACAGACAATTTGGCCCTCTCTGCTTTCCTGCGGACTCCATCCTCAAAAGAACCTATTTTCGCTTTCGGCGCCCTCCGGAGCAAAAAAGACAAACGTCCAGCTTTTGCTGCCACAGCAAAGGTGCCAGCGGGGAAAAGTAATGCTGGTTCTCACTGCCTCCTGGAACCCTTTCAAATGCCACAGACAATTTGGCCCTCTCTACTTTCCTGCGGACTCCATCATCAAAAGCACCTGTTTTCGCTTTCGGCAGCCTCCGGAGCAAAAAAGACAAACGTCCAGCTTTTGCTGCCACAGCAAAGGTGCCAGCGGGGAAAAGTAATGCTGGTTCTCACTGCCTCCTGGAACCCTTTCAAATGCCACAGACAATTTGGCCCTCTCTGCTTTCCTGCAGACTCCATCCTCAAAAGCAGCTGTTTTCGCTTTCGGCAGCCTCCGGAGCAAAAAAGACAAACGTCCAGCTTTTGCTGCCACAGCAAAGGTGCCAGCGGGGAAAAGTAATGCTGGTTCTCACTGCCTCCTGGAACCCTTTCAAATGCCACAGACAATTTGGCCCTCTCTGCTTTCCTGCGGACTCCATCCTCAAAAGCACCTGTTTTCGCTTTCGGCAGCCTCCGGAGCAAAAAAGACAAACGTCCAGCTTTTGCTGCCACAGCAAAGGTGCCAGCGGGGAAAAGTAATGCTGGTTCTCACTGCCTCCTGGAACCCTTTCAAATGCCACAGACAATTTGGCCCTCTCTGCTTTCCTGCGGACTCTATCCTCAAAAGCGCCTTTTTTCACTTTCGGCGCCCTCCGGTGGTAAAAATACAAACGTCCAGCTTTTGCTGCCGCAGCAAAGGTGCCAGCGGGGAAAAGTAATGCTGGTCCTCACTGCCTCATGGAACCTCTTTAAATGCCAAAGACAATTTGGCCCTCTCTGCTTTCCTGCGGACTCCATCCTCAAAAGCACCTGTTTTCGCTTTCGGCAGCCTCCGGAGCAAAAAAGACAAACGTCCAGCTTTTGCTGCCACAGCAAAGGTGCCAGCGGGGAAAAGTAATGCTGGTTCTCACTGCCTCCTGGAACCCTTTCAAATGCCACAGACAATTTGGCCCTCTCTGCTTTCCTGCGGACTCCATCCTCAAAAGCACCTGTTTTCGCTTTCGGCAGCCTCCGGAGCAAAAAAGACAAACGTCCAGCTTTTGCTGCCACAGCAAAGGTGCCAGCGGGGAAAAGTAATGCTGGTTCTCACTGCCTCCTGGAACCCTTTCAAATGCCACAGACAATTTGGCCCTCTCTGCTTTCCTGCGGACTCCATCCTCAAAAGAACCTATTTTCGCTTTCGGCGCCCTCTGGAGCAAAAAAGACAAACGTCCAGCTTTTGCTGCCACAGCAAAGGTGCCAGCGGGGAAAAGTAATGCTGGTTCTCACTGCCTCCTGGAACCCTTTCAAATGCCACAGACAATTTGGCCCTCTCTGCTTTCCTGCGGACTCCATCCTCAAAAGCACCTGTTTTCGCTTTCGGCAGCCTCCGGAGCAAAAAAGACAAACGTCCAGCTTTTGCTGCCACAGCAAAGGTGCCAGCGGGGAAAAGTAATGCTGGTTCTCACTGCCTCCTGGAACCCTTTCAAATGCCACAGACAATTTGGCCCTCTCTGCTTTCCTGCGGACTCCATCCTCAAAAGCACCTGTTTTCGCTTTCGGCAGCCTCCGGAGCAAAAAAGACAAACGTCCAGCTTTTGCTGCCACAGCAAAGGTGCCAGCGGGGAAAAGTAATGCTGGTTCTCACTGCCTCCTGGAACCCTTTCAAATGCCACAGACAATTTGGCCCTCTCTGCTTTCCTGCAGACTCCATCCTCAAAAGCAGCTGTTTTCGCTTTCGGCAGCCTCCGGAGCAAAAAAGACAAACGTCCAGCTTTTGCTGCCACAGCAAAGGTGCCAGCGGGGAAAAGTAATGCTGGTTCTCACTGCCTCCTGGAACCCTTTCAAATGCCACAGACAATTTGGCCCTCTCTGCTTTCCTGCGGACTCCATCCTCAAAAGAACCTATTTTCGCTTTCGGCAGCCTCCGGAGCAAAAAAGACAAACGTCCAGCTTTTGCTGCCACAGCAAAGGTGCCAGCGGGGAAAAGTAATGCTCGTTCTCACTGCCTCCTGGAACCCTTTCAAATGCCACAGACAATTTGGCCCTCTCTGCTTTCCTGCGGACTCCATCCTCAAAAGAACCTATTTTCTCTTTCGGCGCCCTCCGGAGCAAAAAAGACAAACGTCCAGCTTTTGCTGCCACAGCAAAGGTACCAGCGGGGAAAAGTAATGCTGGTTCTCACTGCCTCCTGGAACCCTTTCAAATGCCACAGACAATTTGGCCCTCTCTGCTTTCCTGCGGACTCCATCCTCAAAAGCACCTGTTTTCGCTTTCGGCAGCCTCCGGAGCAAATAAGAAAAACGTCCAGCTTTTGCTGCCACAGCAAAGGTGCCAGCGGGGAAAAGTAATGCTGGTTCTCACTGCCTCCTGGAACTCCTTCAAATGCCACGGACAATTTTGCTCTCTCTGCTTTCCTGCGGACTCCATCCTCAAAAGCACCTGTTTTCGCTTTCGGCAGCCTCCGGAGCAAAAAAGACAAACGTCCAGCTTTTGCTGCCACAGCAAAGGTGCCAGCGGGGAAAAGTAATGCTGGTTCTCACTGCCTCCTGGAACCCTTTCAAATGCCACAGACAATTTGGCCCTCTCTGCTTTCCTGCGGACTCCATCCTCAAAAGCACCTGTTTTCGCTTTCGGCAGCCTCCGGAGCCAAAAAGACAAACGTCCAGCTTTTGCTGCCACAGCAAAGGTGCCAGCGGGGAAAAGTAATGCTGGTTCTCACTGCCTCCTGGAACCCTTTCAAATGCCACAGACAATTTGGCCCTCTCTGCTTTCCTGCGGACTCCATCCTCAAAAGCACCTGTTTTCGCTTTCGGCAGCCTCCGGAGCAAAAAAGACAAACGTCCAGCTTTTGCTGCCACAGCAAAGGTGCCAGCGGGGAAAAGCAATGCTGGTTCTCACTGCCTCCTGGAACCCTTTCAAATGCCACAGACAATTTGGCCCTCTCTGCTTTCCTGCAGACTCCATCCTCAAAAGCACCTGTTTTCGCTTTCGGCAGCCTCCGGAGCAAAAAAAGACAAACGTCCAGCTTTTGCTGCCACAGCAAAGGTGCCAGCGGGGAAAAGTAATGCTGGTTCTCACTGCCTCCTGGAACCCTTTCAAATGCCACAGACAATTTGGCCCTCTCTGCTTTCCTGCGGACTCCATCCTCAAAAGCACCTGTTTTCGCTTTCGGCAGCCTCCGGAGCAAAAAAGACAAACGTCCAGCTTTTGCTGCCACAGCAAAGGTGCCAGCGGGGAAAAGTAATGCTGGTTCTCACTGCCTCCTGGAACCCTTTCAAATGCCACAGACAATTTGGCCCTCTCTGCTTTCCTGCGGACTCTATCCTCAAAAGCGCCTTTTTTCACTTTCGGCGCCCTCCGGTGGTAAAAATACAAACGTCCAGCTTTTGCTGCCGCAGCAAAGGTGCCAGCGGGGAAAAGTAATGCTGGTCCTCACTGCCTCCTGGAACCTCTTTAAATGCCAAAGACAATTTGGCCCTCTCTGCTTTCCTGCGGACTCCATCCTCAAAAGCACCTGTTTTCGCTTTCGGCAGCCTCCGGAGCAAAAAAGACAAACGTCCAGCTTTTGCTGCCACAGCAAAGGTGCCAGCGGGGAAAAGTAATGCTGGTTCTCACTGCCTCCTGGAACCCTTTCAAATGCCACAGACAATTTGGCCCTCTCTGCTTTCCTGCGGACTCCATCCTCAAAAGCACCTGTTTTCGCTTTCGGCAGCCTCCGGAGCAAAAAAGACAAACGTCCAGCTTTTGCTGCCACAGCAAAGGTGCCAGCGGGGAAAAGTAATGCTGGTTCTCACTGCCTCCTGGAACCCTTTCAAATGCCACAGACAATTTGGCCCTCTCTGCTTTCCTGCGGACTCCATCCTCAAAAGAACCTATTTTCGCTTTCGGCGCCCTCTGGAGCAAAAAAGACAAACGTCCAGCTTTTGCTGCCACAGCAAAGGTGCCAGCGGGGAAAAGTAATGCTGGTTCTCACTGCCTCCTGGAACCCTTTCAAATGCCACAGACAATTTGGCCCTCTCTGCTTTCCTGCGGACTCCATCCTCAAAAGCACCTGTTTTCGCTTTCGGCAGCCTCCGGAGCAAAAAAGACAAACGTCCAGCTTTTGCTGCCACAGCAAAGGTGCCAGCGGGGAAAAGTAATGCTGGTTCTCACTGCCTCCTGGAACCCTTTCAAATGCCACAGACAATTTGGCCCTCTCTGCTTTCCTGCGGACTCCATCCTCAAAAGCACCTGTTTTCGCTTTCGGCAGCCTCCGGAGCAAAAAAGACAAACGTCCAGCTTTTGCTGCCACAGCAAAGGTGCCAGCGGGGAAAAGTAATGCTGGTTCTCACTGCCTCCTGGAACCCTTTCAAATGCCACAGACAATTTGGCCCTCTCTGCTTTCCTGCAGACTCCATCCTCAAAAGCAGCTGTTTTCGCTTTCGGCAGCCTCCGGAGCAAAAAAGACAAACGTCCAGCTTTTGCTGCCACAGCAAAGGTGCCAGCGGGGAAAAGTAATGCTGGTTCTCACTGCCTCCTGGAACCCTTTCAAATGCCACAGACAATTTGGCCCTCTCTGCTTTCCTGCGGACTCCATCCTCAAAAGAACCTATTTTCGCTTTCGGCAGCCTCCGGAGCAAAAAAGACAAACGTCCAGCTTTTGCTGCCACAGCAAAGGTGCCAGCGGGGAAAAGTAATGCTGGTTCTCACTGCCTCCTGGAACCCTTTCAAATGCCACAGACAATTTGGCCCTCTCTGCTTTCCTGCGGACTCCATCCTCAAAAGAACCTATTTTCTCTTTCGGCGCCCTCCGGAGCAAAAAAGACAAACGTCCAGCTTTTGCTGCCACAGCAAAGGTACCAGCGGGGAAAAGTAATGCTGGTTCTCACTGCCTCCTGGAACCCTTTCAAATGCCACAGACAATTTGGCCCTCTCTGCTTTCCTGCGGACTCCATCCTCAAAAGCACCTGTTTTCGCTTTCGGCAGCCTCCGGAGCAAATAAGAAAAACGTCCAGCTTTTGCTGCCACAGCAAAGGTGCCAGCGGGGAAAAGTAATGCTGGTTCTCACTGCCTCCTGGAACTCCTTCAAATGCCACGGACAATTTTGCTCTCTCTGCTTTCCTGCGGACTCCATCCTCAAAAGCACCTGTTTTCGCTTTCGGCAGCCTCCGGAGCAAAAAAGACAAACGTCCAGCTTTTGCTGCCACAGCAAAGGTGCCAGCGGGGAAAAGTAATGCTGGTTCTCACTGCCTCCTGGAACCCTTTCAAATGCCACAGACAATTTGGCCCTCTCTGCTTTCCTGCGGACTCCATCCTCAAAAGCACCTGTTTTCGCTTTCGGCAGCCTCCGGAGCAAAAAAGACAAACGTCCAGCTTTTGCTGCCACAGCAAAGGTGCCAGCGGGGAAAAGTAATGCTGGTTCTCACTGCCTCCTGGAACCCTTTCAAATGCCACAGTCAATTTGGCCCTCTCTGCTTTCCTGCGGACTCCATCCTCAAAAGCACCTATTTTCGCTTTCGGCAGCCTCCGGCAGCAAAAAAGACAAACCTCCAGCTTTTGCTGCCACAGCAAAGGTGCCAGCGGGGAAAAGTAATGCTGGTTCTCACTGCCTCCTGGAACCCTTTCAAATGCCACAGACAATTTGGCCCTCTCTGCTTTCCTGCGGACTCCATCCTCAAAAGCACCTGTTTTCGCTTTCGGCAGCCTCCGGAGCAAAAAAGACAAACGTCCAGCTTTTGCTGCCACAGCAAAGGTGCCAACGGGGAAAAGTAATGCTGGTTCTCACTGCCTCCTGGAACCCTTTCAAATGCCACAGACAATTTGGCCCTCTCTGCTTTCCTGCGGACTCCATCCTCAAAAGCACCTGTTTTCGCTTTCGGCAGCCTCCGGAGCAAAAAAGACAAACGTCCAGCTTTTGCTGCCACAGCAAAGGTGCCAGCGGGGAAAAGTAATGCTGGTTCTCACTGCCTCCTGGAACTCCTTCAAATGCCACGGACAATTTGGCCCTCTCTGCTTTCCTGCGGACTCCATCCTCAAAAGCACCTGTTTTCGCTTTCGGCAGCCTCCGGAGCAAAAAAGACAAACGTCCAGCTTTTGCTGCCACAGCAAAGGTGCCAGCGGGGAAAAGTAATGCTGGTTCTCACTGCCTCCTGGAACCCTTTCAAATGCCACAGACAATTTGGCCCTCTCTGCTTTCCTGCGGACTCCATCCTCAAAAGCACCTGTTTTCGCTTTCGGCAGCCTCCGGAGCAAAAAAGACAAACGTCCAGCTTTTGCTGCCACAGCAAAGGTGCCAGCGGGGAAAAGTAATGCTGGTTCTCACTGCCTCCTGGAACCCTTTCAAATGCCACAGACAATTTGGCCCTCTCTGCTTTCCTGCGGACTCCATCCTCAAAAGCACCTGTTTTCGTTTTCGGCAGCCTCCGGAGCAAAAAAGACAAACGTCCAGCTTTTGCTGCCACAGCAAAGGTGCCAGCGGGGAAAAGTAATGCTGGTTCTCACTGCCTCCTGGAACTCTTTCAAATGCCACAGACAATTTGGCCCTCTCTGCTTTCCTGCGGACTCCATCCTCAAAAGCACCTGTTTTCGCTTTCGGCAGCCTCCGGAGCAAAAAAGACAAACGTCCAGCTTTTGCTGCCACAGCAAAGGTGCCAGCGGGGAAAAGTAATGCTGGTTCTCACTGCCTCCTGGAACCCTTTCAAATGCCACAGACAATTTGGCCCTCTCTGCTTTCCTGCGGACTCCATCCTCAAAAGCACCTGTTTTCGCTTTCGGCAACCTCCGGAGCAAAAAAGACAAACGTCCAGGTTTTGCTGCCACAGCAAAGGTGCCAGCGGGCAAAAGTAATGCTGGTTCTCACTGCCTCCTGGAACCCTTTCAAATGCCACAGACAATTTGGCCCTCTCTGCTTTCCTGCGGACTCCATCCTCAAAAGCACCTGTTTTCGCTTTCGGCAGCCTCCGGAGCAAAAAAGACAAACGTCCAGCTTTTGCTGCCACAGCAAAGGTGCCAGCGGGGAAAAGTAATGCTGGTTCTCACTGCCTCCTGGAACCCTTTCAAATGCCACAGACAATTTGGCCCTCTCTGCTTTCCTGCGGACTCTATCCTCAAAAGCGCCTTTTTTCACTTTCGGCGCCATCCGGTGGTAAAAAGACAAACGTCCAGCTTTTGCTGCCGCAGCAAAGGTGCCAGCGGGGAAAAGTAATGCTGGTCCTCACTGCCTCCTGGAACCTCTTTAAATGCAAAAGACAATTTGGCCCTCTCTGCTTTCCTGCGGACTCCATCATCAAAAGCACCTGTTTTCGCTTTCGGCAGCCTCCGGAGCAAAAAAGACAAACGTCCAGCTTTTGCTGCCACAGCAAAGGTGCCAGCGGGGAAAAGTAATGCTGGTTCTCACTGCCTCCTGGAACCCTTTCAAATGCCACAGACAATTTGGCCCTCTCTGCTTTCCTGCGGACTCCATCCTCAAAAGAACCTATTTTCGCTTTCGGCAGCCTCCGGAGCAAAAAAGACAAACGTCCAGCTTTTGCTGCCACAGCAAAGGTGCCAGCGGGGAAAAGTAATGCTCGTTCTCACTGCCTCCTGGAACCCTTTCAAATGCCACAGACAATTTGGCCCTCTCTGCTTTCCTGCGGACTCCATCCTCAAAAGCACCTGTTTTCGCTTTCGGCAACCTCCGGAGCAAAAAAGAAAAACGTCCAGCTTTTGCTGCCACAACAAAGGTGCCAGCGGGGAAAAGTAATGCTGGTTCTCACTGCCTCCTGGAACCCTTTCAAATGCCACAGACAATTTGGCCCTCTCTGCTTTCCTGCGGACTCCATCCTCAAAAGCACCTGTTTTCGCTTTCGGCAGCCTCCGGAGCAAAAAAGACAAACGTCCAGCTTTTGCTGCCACAGCAAAGGTGCCAGCGGGGAAAAGTAATGCTGGTTCTCACTGCCTCCTGGAACCCTTTCAAATGCCACAGACAATTTGGCCCTCTCTGCTTTCCTGCGGACTCCATCCTCAAAAGCACCTGTTTTCGCTTTCGGCAGCCTCCGGAGCAAAAAAGACAAACATCCAGATTTTGCTGCCACAGCAAAGGTGCCAGCGGGGAAAAGTAATGCTGGTTCTCACTGCCTCCTGGAACCCTTTCAAATGCCACAGACAATTTGGCCCTCTCTGCTTTCCTGCGGACTCCATCCTCAAAAGCACCTGTTTTCGCTTTCGGCAGCCTCCGGAGCAAAAAAGACAAACGTCCAGCTTTTGCTGCCACAGCAAAGGTGCCAGCGGGGAAAAGTAATGCTGGTTCTCACTGCCTCCTGGAACCCTTTCAAATGCCACAGACAATTTGGCCCTCTCTGCTTTCCTGCGGACTCCATCCTCAAAAGCACCTGTTTTCGCTTTCGGCAGCCTCCGGAGCAAAAAAGACAAACGTCCAGCTTTTGCTGCCACAGCAAAGGTGCCAGCGGGGAAAAGTAATGCTGGTTCTCACTGCCTCCTGGAACCCTTTCAAATGTCACAGCCAATTTGGCCCTCTCTGCTTTCCTGCGGACTCCATCCTCAAAAGCACCTGTTTTCGCTTTCGGCAGCCTCCGGAGCAAAAAAGACAAACGTCCAGCTTTTGCTGCCACAGCAAAGGTGCCAGCGGGGAAAAGTAATGCTGGTTCTCACTGCCTCCTGGAACCCTTTCAAATGCCACAGACAATTTGGCCCTCTCTGCTTTCCTGCGGACTCCATCCTCAAAAGCACCTGTTTTCTCTTTCGGCAAACTCCGGAGCAAAAAAGACAAACGTCCAGCTTTTGCTGCCACAGCAAAGGTGCCAGCAGGGAAAAGTAATGCTGGTTCTCACTGCCTCCTGGAACTCCTTCAAATGCCCCAGACAATTTGGCTCTATCTGCTTTCATGCGGACTCCATCCTCAAAAGCACCTGTTTTCGCTTTCGGCAGCCTCCGGAGCAAAAAAGACAAACGTCCAGCTTTTGCTGCCACAGCAAAGGTGCCAACGGGGAAAAGTAATGCTGGTTCTCACTGCCTCCTGGAACCCTTTCAAATGCCACAGACAATTTGGCCCTCTCTGCTTTCCTGCGGACTCCATCCTCAAAAGCACCTGTTTTCGCTTTCGGCAGCCTCCGGAGCAAAAAAGACAAACGTCCAGCTTTTGCTGCCACAGCAAAGGTGCCAGCGGGGAAAAGTAATGCTGGTTCTCACTGCCTCCTGGAAACCTTTCAAATGCCACAGACAATTTGGCCCTCTCTGCTTTCCTGCGGACTCTATCCTCAAAAGCGCCTTTTTTCACTTTCGGCGCCATCCGGTGGTAAAAAGACAAACGTCCAGCTTTTGCTGCCGCAGCAAAGGTGCCAGCGGGGAAAAGTAATGCTGGTCCTCACTGCCTCCTGGAACCTCTTTAAATGCAAAAGACAATTTGGCCCTCTCTGCTTTCCTGCGGACTCCATCATCAAAAGCACCTGTTTTCGCTTTCGGCAGCCTCCGGAGCAAAAAAGACAAACGTCCAGCTTTTGCTGCCACAGCAAAGGTGCCAGCGGGGAAAAGTAATGCTGGTTCTCACTGCCTCCTGGAACCCTTTCAAATGCCACAGACAATTTGGCCCTCTCTGCTTTCCTGCGGACTCCATCCTCAAAAGAACCTATTTTCGCTTTCGGCAGCCTCCGGAGCAAAAAAGACAAACGTCCAGCTTTTGCTGCCACAGCAAAGGTGCCAGCGGGGAAAAGTAATGCTGGTTCTCACTGCCTCCTGGAACCCTTTCAAATGCCACAGACAATTTGGCCCTCTCTGCTTTCCTGCGGACTCCATCATCAAAAGCACCTGTTTTCGCTTTCGGCAACCTCCGGAGCAAAAAAGACAAACGTCCAGCTTTTGCTGCCACAACAAAGGTGCCAGCGGGGAAAAGTAATGCTGGTTCTCACTGCCTCCTGGAACCCTTTCAAATGCCACAGACAATTTGGCCCTCTCTGCTTTCCTGCGGACTCCATCCTCAAAAGCACCTGTTTTCGCTTTCGGCAGCCTCCGGAGCAAAAAAGACAAACGTCCAGCTTTTGCTGCCACAGCAAAGGTGCCAGCGGGGAAAAGTAATGCTGGTTCTCACTGCCTCCTGGAACCCTTTCAAATGTCACAGACAATTTGGCCCTCTCTGCTTTCCTGCGGACTCCATCCTCAAAAGCACCTATTTTCGCTTTCGGCAGCCTCCGGAGCAAAAAAGACAAACGTCCAGCTTTTGCTGCCACAGCAAAGGTGCCAGCGGGGAAAAGTAATGCTGGTTCTCACTGCCTCCTGGAACCCTTTCAAATGCCACAGACAATTTGGCCCTCTCTGCTTTCCTGCGGACTCCATCCTCAAAAGCACCTGTTTTCACATTCGGCAGCCTCCGGAGCAAAAAAGACAAACGTCCAGCTTTTGCTGCCACAGCAAAGGTGCCAGCGGGGAAAAGTAATGCTGGTTCTCACTGCCTCCTGGAACCCTTTCAAATGTCACAGCCAATTTGGCCCTCTCTGCTTTCCTGCGGACTCCATCCTCAAAAGCACCTGTTTTCGCTTTCGGCAGCCTCCGGAGCAAAAAAGACAAACGTCCAGCTTTTGCTGCCACAGCAAAGGTGCAAGCGGGGAAAAGTAATGCTGGTTCTCACTGCCTCCTGGAACCCTATCAAATGCCACAGACAATTTGGCCCTCTCTGCTTTCCTGCGGACTCCATCCTCAAAAGCACCTGTTTTCTCTTTCGGCAACCTCCGGAGCAAAAAAGACAAACGTCCAGCTTTTGCTGCCACAGCAAACGTGCCAGCAGGGAAAAGTAATGCTGGTTCTCACTGCCTCCTGGAACTCCTTCAAATGCCCCAGACAATTTGGCTCTATCTGCTTTCCTGCGGACTCCATCCTCAAAAGCACCTGTTTTCGCTTTCGGCAGCCTCCGGAGCAAAAAAGACAAACGTCCAGCTTTTGCTGCCACAGCAAAGGTGCCAACGGGGAAAAGTAATGCTGGTTCTCACTGCCTCCTGGAACCCTTTCAAATGCCACAGACAATTTGGCCCTCTCTGCTTTCCTGCGGACTCCATCCTCAAAAGCACCTGTTTTCGCTTTCGGCAGCCTCCGGAGCAAAAAAGACAAACGTCCAGCTTTTGCTGCCACAGCAAAGGTGCCAGCGGGGAAAAGTAATGCTGGTTCTCACTGCCTCCTGGAACTCCTTCAAATGCCCCAGACAATTTTGCTCTCTCTGCTTTCCTGCGGACTCCATCCTCAAAAGCACCTGTTTTCGCTTTCGGCAGCCTCCGGAGCAAAAAAGACAAACGTCCAGCTTTTGCTGCCACAACAAAGGTGCCAGCGGGGAAAAGTAATGCTGGTTCTCACTGCCTCCTGGAACCCTTTCAAATGCCACAGACAATTTGGCCCTCTCTGCTTTCCTGCGGACTCCATCCTCAAAAGCACCTGTTTTCGCTTTCGGCAGCCTCCGGAGCAAAAAAGACAAACGTCCAGCTTTTGCTGCCACAGCAAAGGTGCCAGCGGGGAAAAGTAATGCTGGTTCTCACTGCCTCCTGGAACCCTTTCAAATGCCACAGACAATTTGGCCCTCTCTGCTTTCCTGCGGACTCCATCCTCAAAAGCACCTGTTTTCGCTTTCGGCAGCCTCCGGAGCAAAAAAGACAAACGTCCAGCTTTTGCTGCCACAGCAAAGGTGCCAGCGGGGAAAAGTAATGCTGGTTCTCACTGCCTCCTGGAACCCTTTCAAATGCCACAGACAATTTGGCCCTCTCTGCTTTCCTGCGGACTCCATCCTCAAAAGCACCTGTTTTCGCTTTCGGCAGCCTCCGGAGCAAAAAAGACAAACGTCCAGCTTTTGCTGCCACAGCAAAGGTGCCAGCGGGGAAAAGTAATGCTGGTTCTCACTGCCTCCTGGAACCCTTTCAAATGCCACAGACAATTTGGCCCTCTCTGCTTTCCTGCGGACTCCATCCTCAAAAGCACCTGTTTTCGCTTTCGGCAGCCTCCGGAGCAAAAAAGACAAACGTCCAGCTTTTGCTGCCACAGCAAAGGTGCCAGCGGGGAAAAGTAATGCTGGTTCTCACTGCCTCCTGGAACCCTTTCAAATGCCACAGACAATTTGGCCCTCTCTGCTTTCCTGCGGACTCTATCCTCAAAAGCACCTATTTTCACTTTCGGCGCCATCCGGTGGTAAAAAGACAAACGTCCAGCTTTTGCTGCCGCAGCAAAGGTGCCAGCGGGGAAAAGTAATGCTGGTTCTCACTGCCTCCTGGAACCCTTTCAAATGCCACAGACAATTTGGCCCTCTCTGCTTTCCTGCGGACTCCATCCTCAAAAGAACCTATTTTCGCTTTCGGCGCCCTCCGGAGCAAAAAAGACAAACGTCCAGCTTTTGCTGCCACAGCAAAGGTGCCAGCGGGGAAAAGTAATGCTGGTTCTCACTGCCTCCTGGAACCCTTTCAAATGCCACAGACAATTTGGCCCTCTCTGCTTTCCTGCGGACTCCATCCTCAAAAGCACCTGTTTTCGCTTTCGGCAGCCTCCGGAGCAAAAAAGACAAACGTCCAGCTTTTGCTGCCACAGCAAAGGTGCCAGCGGGGAAAAGTAATGCTGGTTCTCACTGCCTCCTGGAACCCTTTCAAATGCCACAGACAATTTGGCCCTCTCTGCTTTCCTGCGGACTCCATCCTCAAAAGCACCTGTTTTCGCTTTCGGCAACCTCCGGAGCAAAAAAGACATACGTCCAGCTTTTGCTGCCACAGCAAAGGTGCCAGCGGGGAAAAGTAATGCTGGTTCTCACTGCCTCCTGGAACCCTTTCAAATGCCACAGACAATTTGGCCCTCTCTGCTTTCCTGCGGACTCCATCCTCAAAAGCACCTGTTTTCGCTTTCGGCAGCCTCCGGAGCAAAAAAGACAAACGTCCAGCTTTTGCTGCCACAGCAAAGGTGCCAGCGGGGAAAAGTAATGCTGGTTCTCACTGCCTCCTGGAACCCTTTCAAATGCCACAGACAATTTGGCCCTCTCTGCTTTCCTGCGGACTCCATCCTCAAAAGAACCTATTTTCGCTTTCGGCAACCTCCGGAGCAAAAAAGACAAACGTCCAGCTTTTGCTGCCACAGCAAAGGTGCCAGCGGGGAAAAGTAATGCTGGTTCTCACTGCCTCCTGGAACCCTTTCAAATGCCACAGACAATTTGGCCCTCTCTGCTTTCCTTCGGACTCCATCCTCAAAAGCACCTGTTTTCGCTTTCGGCAGCCTCCGGAGCAAAAAAGACAAAGGTCCAGCTTTTGCTGCCACAGCAAAGGTGCCAGCGGGGAAAAGTAATGCTGGTTCTCACTGCCTCCTGGAACCCTTTCAAATGCCACAGACAATTAGGCCCTCTCTGCTTTCCTGCGGACTCCATCCTCAAAAGCACCTGTTTTCGCTTTCGGCAACCTCCGGAGCAAAAAAGACAAACGTCCAGCTTTTGCTGCCACAGCAAAGGTGCCAGCGGGGAAAAGTAATGCTGGTTCTCACTGCCTCCTGGAACCCTTTCAAATGCCACAGACAATTTGGCCCTCTCTGCTTTCCTGCGGACTCCATCCTCAAAAGCACCTGTTTTCGCTTTCGGCAGCCTCCGGAGCAAAAAAGACAAACGTCCAGCTTTTGCTGCCACAGCAAAGGTGCCAGCGGGGAAAAGTAATGCTGGTTCTCACTGCCTCCTGGAACCCTTTCAAATGCCACAGACAATTTGGCCCTCTCTGCTTTGCTGCGGACTCCATCCTCAAAAGCACCTGTTTTCGCTTTCGGCAACCTCCGGAGCAAAAAAGACAAACGTCCAGCTTTTGCTGCCACAGCAAAGGTGCCAGCGGGGAAAAGTAATGCTGGTTCTCACTGCCTCCTGGAACCCTTTCAAATGCCACAGACAATTTGGCCCTCTCTGCTTTCCTGCGGACTCCATCCTCAAAAGCACCTGTTTTCGCTTTCGGCAGCCTCCGGAGCAAAAAAGACAAACGTCCAGCTTTTGCTGCCACAGCAAAGGTGCCAGCGGGGAAAAGTAATGCTGGTTCTCACTGCCTCCTGGAACCCTTTCAAATGCCCCAGACAATTTGGCCCTCTCTGCTTTCCGCGGACTCTATCCTCAAAAGCGCCTTTTTTCACTTTCGGCGCCCTCCGGTGGTAAAAAGACAAACGTCCAGCTTTTGCTGCCGCAGCAAAGGTGCCAGCGGGGAAAAGTAATGCTGGTCCTCACTGCCTCCTGGAACCTCTTTAAATGCCAAAGACAATTTGGCCCTCTCTGCTTTCCTGCGGACTCCATCATCAAAAGCACCTGTTTTCGCTTTGGGCAGCCTCCGGAGCAAAAAAGACAAACGTCCAGCTTTTGCTGCCACAGCAAAGGTGCCAGCGGGGAAAAGTAATGCTGGTTCTCACTGCCTCCTGGAACCCTTTCAAATGCCACAGACAATTTGGCCCTCTCTGCTTTCCTGCGGACTCCATCCTCAAAAGCACCTGTTTTCGCTTTCGGCAGCCTCCGGAGCAAAAAAGACAAACGTCCAGCTTTTGCTGCCACAGCAAAGGTGCCAGCGGGGAAAAGTAATGCTGGTTCTCACTGCCTCCTGGAACCCTTTCAAATGCCACAGACAATTTGGCCCTCTCTGCTTTCCTGCGGACTCCATCCTCAAAAGAACCTATTTTCGCTTTCGGCGCCCTCCGGAGCAAAAAAGACAAACGTCCAGCTTTTGCTGCCACAGCAAAGGTGCCAGCGGGGAAAAGTAATGCTGGTTCTCACTGCCTCCTGGAACCCTTTCAAATGCCCCAGACAATTTGGCCCTCTCTGCTTTCCTGCGGACTCCATCCTCAAAAGCACCTGTTTTCGCTTTCGGCGCCCTCCGGAGCAAAAAAGACAAACGTCCAGCTTTTGCTGCCACAGCAAAGGTGCCAGCGGGGAAAAGTAATGCTGGTTCTCACTGCCTCCTGGAACCCTTTCAAATGCCACAGACAATTTGGCCCTCTCTGCTTTCCTGCGGACTCCATCCTCAAAAGAACCTGTTTTCGCTTTCGGCAGCCTCCGGAGCAAAAAAGACAAACGTCCAGCTTTTGCTGCCACAGCAAAGGTGCCAGCGGGGAAAAGTAATGCTGGTTCTCACTGCCTCCTGGAACCCTTTCAAATGCCACAGACAATTTGGCCCTCTCTGCTTTCCTGCGGACTCCATCCTCAAAAGCACCTGTTTTCGCTTTCGGCGCCCTCCGGAGCAAAAAAGACAAACGTCCAGCTTTTGCTACCACAGCAAAGGTGCCGGCGGGGAAAAGTAATGCTGGTCCTCACTGCCTCCTGGAACCTCTTTAAATGCCAAAGACAATTTGGCCCTCTCTGCTTTCCTGCGGACTCCATCATCAAAAGCACCTGTTTTCGCTTTGGGCAGCCTCCGGAGCAAAAAAGACAAACGTCCAGCTTTTGCTGCCACAGCAAAGGTGCCAGCGGGGAAAAGTAATGCTGGTTCTCACTGCCTCCTGGAAACCTTTCAAATGCCACAGACAATTTGGCCCTCTCTGCTTTCCTGCGGACTCTATCCTCAAAAGCGCCTTTTTTCACTTTCGGCGCCATCCGGTGGTAAAAAGACAAACGTCCAGCTTTTGCTGCCGCAGCAAAGGTGCCAGCGGGGAAAAGTAATGCTGGTCCTCACTGCCTCCTGGAACCTCTTTAAATGCAAAAGACAATTTGGCCCTCTCTGCTTTCCTGCGGACTCCATCCTCAAAAGCACCTGTTTTCGCTTTCGGCAGCCTCCGGAGCAAAAAAGACAAACGTCCAGCTTTTGCTGCCACAGCAAAGGTGCCAGCGGGGAAAAGTAATGCTGGTTCTCACTGCCTCCTGGAACCCTTTCAAATGCCACAGACAATTTGGCCCTCTCTGCTTTCCTGCGGACTCCATCCTCAAAAGCACCTGTTTTCGCTTTCGGCAGCCTCCGGAGCAAAAAAGACAAACGTCCAGCTTTTGCTGCCACAGCAAAGGTGCCAGCGGGGAAAAGTAATGCTGGTTCTCACTGCCTCCTGGAACCCTTTCAAATGCCCCAGACAATTTGGCCCTCTCTGCTTTCCTGCGGACTCTATCCTCAAAAGCGCCTTTTTTCACTTTCGGCGCCATCCGGTGGTAAAAAGACAAATGTCCAGCTTTTGCTGCCACAGCAAAGGTGCCAGCGGGGAAAAGTAATGCTGGTTCTCACTGCCTCCTGGAACTCCTTCAAATGCCACGGACAATTTGGCCCTCTCTGCTTTCCTGCGGACTCCATCCTCAAAAGCACCTATTTTCGCTTTCGGCAACCTCCGGAGCAAAAAAGACAAACGTCCAGCTTTTGCTGCCACAGCAAAGGTGCCAGCGGGGAAAAGTAATGCTGGTTCTCACTGCCTCCTGGAACCCTTTCAAATGCCACAGACAATTTGGCCCTCTCTGCTTTCCTTCGGACTCCATCCTCAAAAGCACCTGTTTTCGCTTTCGGCAGCCTCCGGAGCAAAAAAGACAAACGTCCAGCTTTTGCTGACACAGCAAAGGTGCCAGCGGGGAAAAGTAATGCTGGTTCTCACTGCCTCCTGGAACCCTTTCAAATGCCACAGACAATTTGGCCCTCTCTGCTTTCCTGCGGACTCCATCCTCAAAAGCACCTGTTTTCGCTTTCGGCAGCCTCCGGAGCAAAAAAGACAAACGTCCAGCTTTTGCTGCCACAGCAAAGGTGCCAGCGGGGAAAAGTAATGCTGGTTCTCACTGCCTCCTGGAACCCTTTCAAATGCCACAGACAATTTGGCCCTCTCTGCTTTCCTGCGGACTCCATCCTCAAAAGCACCTGTTTTCGCTTTCGGCAGCCTCCGGAGCAAAAAAGACAAACGTCCAGCTTTTGCTGCCACAGCAAAGGTACCAGCGGGGAAAAGTAATGCTGGTTCTCACTGCCTCCTGGAACCCTTTCAAATGCCACAGACAATTTGGCCCTCTCTGCTTTCCTGCGGACTCTATCCTCAAAAGCGCCTGTTTTCGCTTTCGGCAGCCTCCGGAGCAAAAAAGACAAACGTCCAGCTTTTGCTGCCACAGCAAAGGTGCCAGCGGGGATAAGTAATGCTGGTTCTCACTGCCTCCTGGAACCCTTTCAAATGCCACAGACAATTTGGCGCTCTCTGCTTTCCTGCGGACTCCATCCTCAAAAGCACCTGTTTTCGCTTTCGGCAGCCTCCGGAGCAAAAAAGACAAACGTCCAGCTTTTGCTGCCACAGCAAAGGTGCCAGCGGGGAAAAGTAATGCTGGTTCTCACTGCCTCCTGGAACCCTTTCAAATGCCCCAGACAATTTGGCCCTCTCTGCTTTCCTGCGGACTCTATCCTCAAAAGCGCCTTTTTTCACTTTCGGCGCCCTCCGGTGGTAAAAAGACAAACGTCCAGCTTTTGCTGCCGCAGCAAAGGTGCCAGCGGGGAAAAGTAATGCTGGTTCTCACTGCCTCCTGGAACTCCTTCAAATGCCACGGACAATTTGGCCCTCTCTGCTTTCCTGCGGACTCCATCCTCAAAAGCACCTATTTTCGCTTTCGGCAACCTCCGGAGCAAAAAAGACAAACGTCCAGCTTTTGCTGCCACAGCAAAGGTGCCAGCGGGGAAAAGTAATGCTGGTTCTCACTGCCTCCTGGAACCCTTTCAAATGCCACAGACAATTTGGCCCTCTCTGCTTTCCTTCGGACTCCATCCTCAAAAGCACCTGTTTTCGCTTTCGGCAGCCTCCGGAGCAAAAAAGACAAACGTCCAGCTTTTGCTGACACAGCAAAGGTGCCAGCGGGGAAAAGTAATGCTGGTTCTCACTGCCTCCTGGAACCCTTTCAAATGCCACAGACAATTTGGCCCTCTCTGCTTTCCTGCGGACTCCATCCTCAAAAGCACCTGTTTTCGCTTTCGGCAGCCTCCGGAGCAAAAAAGACAAACGTCCAGCTTTTGCTGCCACAGCAAAGGTGCCAGCGGGGAAAAGTAATGCTGGTTCTCACTGCCTCCTGGAACCCTTTCAAATGCCACAGACAATTTGGCCCTCTCTGCTTTCCTGCGGACTCCATCCTCAAAAGCACCTGTTTTCGCTTTCGGCAGCCTCCGGAGCAAAAAAGACAAACGTCCAGCTTTTGCTGCCACAGCAAAGGTACCAGCGGGGAAAAGTAATGCTGGTTCTCACTGCCTCCTGGAACCCTTTCAAATGCCACAGACAATTTGGCCCTCTCTGCTTTCCTGCGGACTCTATCCTCAAAAGCGCCTGTTTTCGCTTTCGGCAGCCTCCGGAGCAAAAAAGACAAACGTCCAGCTTTTGCTGCCACAGCAAAGGTGCCAGCGGGGATAAGTAATGCTGGTTCTCACTGCCTCCTGGAACCCTTTCAAATGCCACAGACAATTTGGCGCTCTCTGCTTTCCTGCGGACTCCATCCTCAAAAGCACCTGTTTTCGCTTTCGGCAGCCTCCGGAGCAAAAAAGACAAACGTCCAGCTTTTGCTGCCACAGCAAAGGTGCCAGCGGGGAAAAGTAATGCTGGTTCTCACTGCCTCCTGGAACCCTTTCAAATGCCACGGACAATTTGGCCCTCTCTGCTTTCCTGCGGACTCCATCCTCAAAAGCACCTGTTTTCGCTTTCGGCAGCCTCCGGAGCAAAAAAGACAAACGTCCAGCTTTTGCTGCCACAGCAAAGGTACCAGCGGGGAAAAGTAATGCTGGTTCTCACTGCCTCCTGGAACCCTTTCAAATGCCACAGACAATTTGGCCCTCTCTGCTTTCCTGCGGACTCTATCCTCAAAAGCGCCTTTTTTCACTTTCGGCGCCATCCGGTGGTAAAAAGACAAACGTCCAGCTTTTGCTGCCGCAGCAAAGGTGCCAGCGGGGAAAAGTAATGCTGGTCCTCACTGCCTCCTGGAACCTCTTTAAATGCCAAAGACAATTTGGCCCTCTTTGCTTTCCTGCGGACTCCATCATCAAAAGCACCTGTTTTCGCTTTCGGCAGCCTCCGGAGCAAAAAAGACAAACGTCCAGCTTTTGCTGCTGCAGCAAAGGTGCCAGCAATGAAAAGTAATGCTGGTCCTCACTGCCTCCTGGAACCTCTTTAAATGCCAAAGACAATTTGGCCCTCTCTGCTTTCCTGCGGACTCTATCCTCAAAAGCACCTGTTTTCGCTTTCGGCAGCCTCCGGAGCAAAAAAGACAAACGTCCAGCTTTTGCTGCCACAGCAAAGGTGCCAGCGGGGAAAAGTAATGCTGGTTCTCACTGCCTCCTGGAACCCTTTCAAATGCCACAGACAATTTGGCCCTCTCTGCTTTGCTGCGGACTCCATCCTCAAAAGCACCTGTTTTCGCTTTCGGCAGCCTCCGGAGCAAAAAAGACAAACGTCCAGCTTTTGCTGCCACAGCAAAGGTGCCAGCGGGGAAAAGTAATGCTGGTTCTCACTGCCTCCTGGAACCCTTTCAAATGCCACAGACAATTTGGCCCTCTCTGCTTTCCTTCGGACTCCATCCTCAAAAGCACCTGTTTTCGCTTTCGGCAGCCTCCGGAGCAAAAAAGACAAACGTCCAGCTTTTGCTGCCACAGCAAAGGTGCCAGCGGGGAAAAGTAATGCTGGTTCTCACTGCCTCCTGGAACCCTTTCAAATGCCACGGACAATTTGGCCCTCTCTGCTTTCCTGCGGACTCCATCCTCAAAAGCACCTGTTTTCGCTTTCGGCACCCTCCGGAGCAAAAAAGACAAACGTCCAGCTTTTGCTGCCACAGCAAAGGTGCCAGCGGGGAAAAGTAATGCTGGTTCTCACTGCCTCCTGGAACCCTTTCAAATGCCCCAGACAATTTGGCCCTCTCTGCTTTCCTGCCGACTCTATCCTCAAAAGCGCCTTTTTTTCACTTTCGGCGCCCTCCGGTGGTAAAAAGACAAACGTCCAGCTTTTGCTGCCGCAGCAAAGGTGCCAGCGGGGAAAAGCAATGCTGGTCCTCACTGCTTCCTGGAACCTCTTTAAATGCCAAAGACAATTTGGCCCTTTCTGCTTTCCTGCGGACTCCATCATCAAAAGCACCTGTTTTCGCTTTGGGCAGCCTCCGGAGCAAAAAAGACAAACGTCCAGCTTTTGCTGCCACAGCAAAGGTACCAGCGGGGAAAAGTAATGCTGGTTCTCACTGCCTCCTGGAAACCTTTCAAATGCCACAGACAATTTGGCCCTCTCTGCTTTCCTGCGGACTCCATCCTCAAAAGCACCTGTTTTCGCTTTCGGCAGCCTCCGGAGCAAAAAAGACAAACGTCCAGCTTTTGCTGCCACAGCAAAGGTGCCAGCGGGGAAAAGTAATGCTGGTTCTCACTGCCTCCTGGAACTCCTTTAAATGCCACGGACAATTTGGCCCTCTCTGCTTTCCTGCGGACTCCATCCTCAAAAGCACCTATTTTCGCTTTCGGCAACCTCCGGAGCAAAAAAGACAAACGTCCAGCTTTTGCTGCCACAGCAAAGGTGCCAGCGGGGAAAAGTAATGCTGGTTCTCACTGCCTCCTGGAACCCTTTCAAATGCCACAGACAATTTGGCCCTCTCTGCTTTCCTTCGGACTCCATCCTCAAAAGCACCTGTTTTCGCTTTCGGCAGCCTCCGGAGCAAAAAAGACAAACGTCCAGCTTTTGCTGCCACAGCAAAGGTGCCAGCGGGGAAAAGTAATGCTGGTTCTCACTGCCTCCTGGAACCCTTTCAAATGCCACAGACAATTTGGCCCTCTCTGCTTTCCTGCGGACTCCATCCTCAAAAGCACCTGTTTTCGCTTTCGGCAGCCTCCGGAGCAAAAAAGACAAACGTCCAGCTTTTGCTGCCACAGCAAAGGTACCAGCGGGGAAAAGTAATGCTGGTTCTCACTGCCTCCTGGAACCCTTTCAAATGCCACAGACAATTTGGCCCTCTCTGCTTTCCTGCGGACTCTATCCTCAAAAGCGCCTGTTTTCGCTTTCGGCAGCCTCCGGAGCAAAAAAGACAAACGTCCAGCTTTTGCTGCCACAGCAAAGGTGCCAGCGGGGATAAGTAATGCTGGTTCTCACTGCCTCCTGGAACCCTTTCAAATGCCACAGACAATTTGGCGCTCTCTGCTTTCCTGCGGACTCCATCCTCAAAAGCACCTGTTTTCGCTTTCGGCAGCCTCCGGAGCAAAAAAGACAAACGTCCAGCTTTTGCTGCCACAGCAAAGGTGCCAGCGGGGAAAAGTAATGCTGGTTCTCACTGCCTCCTGGAACCCTTTCAAATGCCACGGACAATTTGGCCCTCTCTGCTTTCCTGCGGACTCCATCCTCAAAAGCACCTGTTTTCGCTTTCGGCAGCCTCCGGAGCAAAAAAGACAAACGTCCAGCTTTTGCTGCCACAGCAAAGGTACCAGCGGGGAAAAGTAATGCTGGTTCTCACTGCCTCCTGGAACCCTTTCAAATGCCACAGACAATTTGGCCCTCTCTGCTTTCCTGCGGACTCTATCCTCAAAAGCGCCTTTTTTCACTTTCGGCGCCATCCGGTGGTAAAAAGACAAACGTCCAGCTTTTGCTGCCGCAGCAAAGGTGCCAGCGGGGAAAAGTAATGCTGGTCCTCACTGCCTCCTGGAACCTCTTTAAATGCCAAAGACAATTTGGCCCTCTTTGCTTTCCTGCGGACTCCATCATCAAAAGCACCTGTTTTCGCTTTCGGCAGCCTCCGGAGCAAAAAAGACAAACGTCCAGCTTTTGCTGCTGCAGCAAAGGTGCCAGCAATGAAAAGTAATGCTGGTCCTCACTGCCTCCTGGAACCTCTTTAAATGCCAAAGACAATTTGGCCCTCTCTGCTTTCCTGCGGACTCTATCCTCAAAAGCACCTGTTTTCGCTTTCGGCAGCCTCCGGAGCAAAAAAGACAAACGTCCAGCTTTTGCTGCCACAGCAAAGGTGCCAGCGGGGAAAAGTAATGCTGGTTCTCACTGCCTCCTGGAACCCTTTCAAATGCCACAGACAATTTGGCCCTCTCTGCTTTGCTGCGGACTCCATCCTCAAAAGCACCTGTTTTCGCTTTCGGCAGCCTCCGGAGCAAAAAAGACAAACGTCCAGCTTTTGCTGCCACAGCAAAGGTGCCAGCGGGGAAAAGTAATGCTGGTTCTCACTGCCTCCTGGAACCCTTTCAAATGCCACAGACAATTTGGCCCTCTCTGCTTTCCTTCGGACTCCATCCTCAAAAGCACCTGTTTTCGCTTTCGGCAGCCTCCGGAGCAAAAAAGACAAACGTCCAGCTTTTGCTGCCACAGCAAAGGTGCCAGCGGGGAAAAGTAATGCTGGTTCTCACTGCCTCCTGGAACCCTTTCAAATGCCACGGACAATTTGGCCCTCTCTGCTTTCCTGCGGACTCCATCCTCAAAAGCACCTGTTTTCGCTTTCGGCACCCTCCGGAGCAAAAAAGACAAACGTCCAGCTTTTGCTGCCACAGCAAAGGTGCCAGCGGGGAAAAGTAATGCTGGTTCTCACTGCCTCCTGGAACCCTTTCAAATGCCCCAGACAATTTGGCCCTCTCTGCTTTCCTGCCGACTCTATCCTCAAAAGCGCCTTTTTTTCACTTTCGGCGCCCTCCGGTGGTAAAAAGACAAACGTCCAGCTTTTGCTGCCGCAGCAAAGGTGCCAGCGGGGAAAAGCAATGCTGGTCCTCACTGCTTCCTGGAACCTCTTTAAATGCCAAAGACAATTTGGCCCTTTCTGCTTTCCTGCGGACTCCATCATCAAAAGCACCTGTTTTCGCTTTGGGCAGCCTCCGGAGCAAAAAAGACAAACGTCCAGCTTTTGCTGCCACAGCAAAGGTACCAGCGGGGAAAAGTAATGCTGGTTCTCACTGCCTCCTGGAAACCTTTCAAATGCCACAGACAATTTGGCCCTCTCTGCTTTCCTGCGGACTCCATCCTCAAAAGCACCTGTTTTCGCTTTCGGCAGCCTCCGGAGCAAAAAAGACAAACGTCCAGCTTTTGCTGCCACAGCAAAGGTGCCAGCGGGGAAAAGTAATGCTGGTTCTCACTGCCTCCTGGAACTCCTTTAAATGCCACGGACAATTTGGCCCTCTCTGCTTTCCTGCGGACTCCATCCTCAAAAGCACCTATTTTCGCTTTCGGCAACCTCCGGAGCAAAAAAGACAAACGTCCAGCTTTTGCTGCCACAGCAAAGGTGCCAGCGGGGAAAAGTAATGCTGGTTCTCACTGCCTCCTGGAACCCTTTCAAATGCCACAGACAATTTGGCCCTCTCTGCTTTCCTTCGGACTCCATCCTCAAAAGCACCTGTTTTCGCTTTCGGCAGCCTCCGGAGCAAAAAAGACAAACGTCCAGCTTTTGCTGACACAGCAAAGGTGCCAGCGGGGAAAAGTAATGCTGGTTCTCACTGCCTCCTGGAACCCTTTCAAATGCCACAGACAATTTGGCCCTCTCTGCTTTCCTGCGGACTCCATCCTCAAAAGCACCTGTTTTCGCTTTCGGCAGCCTCCGGAGCAAAAAAGACAAACGTCCAGCTTTTGCTGCCACAGCAAAGGTACCAGCGGGGAAAAGTAATGCTGGTTCTCACTGCCTCCTGGAACCCTTTCAAATGCCACAGACAATTTGGCCCTCTCTGCTTTCCTGCGGACTCTATCCTCAAAAGCGCCTTTTTTCACTTTCGGCGCCATCCGGTGGTAAAAAGACAAACGTCCAGCTTTTGCTGCCGCAGCAAAGGTGCCAGCGGGGAAAAGTAATGCTGGTCCTCACTGCCTCCTGGAACCTCTTTAAATGCCAAAGACAATTTGGCCCTCTTTGCTTTCCTGCGGACTCCATCATCAAAAGCACCTGTTTTCGCTTTCGGCAGCCTCCGGAGCAAAAAAGACAAACGTCCAGCTTTTGCTGCTGCAGCAAAGGTGCCAGCAATGAAAAGTAATGCTGGTCCTCACTGCCTCCTGGAACCTCTTTAAATGCCAAAGACAATTTGGCCCTCTCTGCTTTCCTGCGGACTCCATCCTCAAAAGCACCTGTTTTCGCTTTCGGCAGCCTCCGGAGCAAAAAAGACAAACGTCCAGCTTTTGCTGCCACAGCAAAGGTGCCAGCGGGGAAAAGTAATGCTGGTTCTCACTGCCTCCTGGAACCCTTTCAAATGCCACAGACAATTTGGCCCTCTCTGCTTTCCTGCGGACTCCATCCTCAAAAGCACCTGTTTTCGCTTTCGGCAGCCTCCGGAGCAAAAAAGACAAACGTCCAGCTTTTGCTGCCACAGCAAAGGTGCCAGCGGGGATAAGTAATGCTGGTTCTCACTGCCTCCTGGAACCCTTTCAAATGCCACAGACAATTTGGCCCTCTCTGCTTTCCTGCGGACTCCATCCTCAAAAGCACCTGTTTTCGCTTTCGGCAGCCTCCGGAGCAAAAAAGACAAACGTCCAGCTTTTGCTGCCACAGCAAAGGTGCCAGCGGGGAAAAGTAATGCTGGTTCTCACTGCCTCCTGGAACCCTTTCAAATGCCACGGACAATTTGGCCCTCTCTGCTTTGCTGCGGACTCCATCCTCAAAAGCACCTGTTTTCGCTTTCGGCAGCCTCCGGAGCAAAAAAGACAAACGTCCAGCTTTTGCTGCCACAGCAAAGGTACCAGCGGGAAAAGTAATGCTGGTTCTCACTGCCTCCTGGAACCCTTTCAAATGCCACAGACAATTTGGCCCTCTCTGCTTTCCTGCGGACTCTATCCTCAAAAGCGCCTTTTTTCACTTTCGGCGCCATCCGGTGGTAAAAAGACAAACGTCCAGCTTTTGCTGCCGCAGCAAAGGTGCCAGCGGGGAAAAGTAATGCTGGTCCTCACTGCCTCCTGGAACCTCTTTAAATGCCAAAGACAATTTGGCCCTCTTTGCTTTCCTGCGGACTCCATCCTCAAAAGCACCTGTTTTCGCTTTCGGCAGCCTCCGGAGCAAAAAAGACAAACGTCCAGCTTTTGCTGCCACAGCAAAGGTGCCAGCGGGGAAAAGTAATGCTGGTTCTCACTGCCTCCTGGAACCCTTTCAAATGCCACAGACAATTTGGCCCTCTCTGCTTTCCTGCGGACTCCATCCTCAAAAGAACCTGTTTTCGCTTTCGGCAGCCTCCGGAGCAAAAAAGACAAACGTCCAGCTTTTGCTGCCACAGCAAAGGTGCCAGCGGGGAAAAGTAATGCTGGTTCTCACTGCCTCCTGGAACCCTTTCAAATGCCACAGACAATTTGGCCCTCTCTGCTTTCCTGCGGACTCCATCCTCAAAAGCACCTGTTTTCGCTTTCGGCACCCTCCGGAGCAAAAAAGACAAACGTCCAGCTTTTGCTGCCACAGCAAAGGTGCCAGCGGGGAAAAGTAATGCTGGTTCTCACTGCCTCCTGGAACCCTTTCAAATGCCCCAGACAATTTGGCCCTCTCTGCTTTCCTGCGGACTCTATCCTCAAAAGCGCCTTTTTTTCACTTTCGGCGCCCTCCGGTGGTAAAAAGACAAACGTCCAGCTTTTGCTGCCGCAGCAAAGGTGCCAGCGGGGAAAAGTAATGCTGGTCCTCACTGCCTCCTGGAACCTCTTTAAATGCCAAAGACAATTTGGCCCTCTCTGCTTTCCTGCGGACTCCATCATCAAAAGCACCTGTTTTCGCTTTGGGCAGCCTCTGGAGCAAAAAAGACAAACGTCCAGCTTTTGCTGCCACAGCAAAGGTGCCAGCGGGGAAAAGTAATGCTGGTTCTCACTGCCTCCTGGAAACCTTTCAAATGCCACAGACAATTTGGCCCTCTCTGCTTTCCTGCGGACTCTATCCTCAAAAGCCCCTTTTTTCACTTTCGGCGCCATCCGGTGGTAAAAAGACAAACGTCCAGCTTTTGCTGCCACAGCAAAGGTGCCAGCCGGGAAAAGTAATGCTGGTCCTCACTGCCTCCTGGAACCTCTTTAAATGCCAAAGACAATTTGGCCCTCTCTGCTTTCCTGCGGACTCCATCCTCAAAAGCACCTGTTTTCGCTTTCGGCAGCCTCCGGAGCAAAAAAGACAAACGTCCAGCTTTTGCTGCCACAGCAAATGTGCCAGCGGGGAAAAGTAATGCTGGTTCTCACTGCCTCCTGGAACCCTTTCAAATGCCACAGACAATTTGGCCCTCTCTGCTTTCCTGCGGACTCCATCCTCAAAAGAACCTATTTTCGCTTTCGGCAGCCTCCGGAGCAAAAAAGACAAACGTCCAGCTTTTGCTGCCACAGCAAAGGTGCCAGCGGGGAAAAGTAATGCTCGTTCTCACTGCCTCCTGGAACCCTTTCAAATGCCACAGACAATTTGGCCCTCTCTGCTTTCCTGCGGACTCCATCCTCAAAAGAACCTATTTTTGCTTTCGGCAACCTCCGGAGCAAAAAAGGACAAACGTCCCGCTTTTGCTGCCACAGCAAAGGTGCCAGCGGGGAAAAGTAATGCTGGTTCTCACTGCCTCCTGGAACCTCTTCAAATGCCACAGACAATTTGGCCCTCTCTGCTTTCCTGCGGACTCCATCCTCAAAAGCACCTGTTTTCGCTTTCGGCAGCCTCCGGAGCAAAAAAGACAAACGTCCAGCTTTTGCTGCCACAGCAAAGGTGCCAGCGGGGAAAAGTAATGCTGGTTCTCACTGCCTCCTGGAACCCTTTCAAATGCCACAGACAATTTGGCCCTCTCTGCTTTCCTGCGGACTCCATCCTCAAAAGCACCTGTTTTCGCTTTCGGCAGCCTCCGGAGCAAAAAAGACAAACGTCCAGCTTTTGCTGCCACAGCAAAGGTGCCAGCGGGGAAAAGTAATGCTGGTTCTCACTGCCTCCTGGAACCCTTTCAAATGCCACAGACAATTTGGCCCTCTCTGCTTTCCTGCGGACTCCATCCTCAAAAGCACCTGTTTTCGCTTTCGGCAGCCTCCGGAGCAAAAAAGACAAACGTCCAGCTTTTGCTGCCACAGCAAAGGTGCCAGCGGGGAAAAGTAATGCTGGTTCTCACTGCCTCCTGGAACCCTTTCAAATGCCCCAGACAATTTGGCCCTCTCTGCTTTCCTGCGGACTCCATCCTCAAAAGAACCTATTTTCGCTTTCGGCGCCCTCCGGAGCAAAAAAGACAAACGTCCAGCTTTTGCTGCCACAGCAATGGTACCAGCGGGGAAAAGTAATGCTGGTTCTCACTGCCTCCTGGAACCCTTTCAAATGCCACAGACAATTTGGCCCTCTCTGCTTTCCTGCGGACTCCATCCTCAAAAGCACCTATTTTCGCTTTCGGCAGCCTCCGGAGCAAAAAAGACAAACGTCCAGCTTTTGCTGCCACAGCAAAGGTGCCAGCGGGGAAAAGTAATGCTGGTTCTCACTGCCTCCTGGAACCCTTTCAAATGCCACAGACAATTTGGCCCTCTCTGCTTTGCTGCGGACTCCATCCTCAAAAGCACCTGTTTTCGCTTTCGGCAGCCTCCGGAGCAAAAAAGACAAAGGTCCAGCTTTTGCTGCCACAGCAAAGGTGCCAGCGGGGAAAAGTAATGCTGGTTCTCACTGCCTCCTGGAACCCTTTCAAATGCCACAGACAATTTGGCCCTCTCTGCTTTCCTGCGGACTCCATCCTCAAAAGCACCTGTTTTCGCTTTCGGCAACCTCCGGAGCAAAAAAGACAAACGTCCAGCTTTTGCTGCCACAGCAAAGGTGCCAGCGGGGAAAAGTAATGCTGGTTCTCACTGCCTCCTGGAACCCTTTCAAATGCCACAGACAATTTGGCCCTCTCTGCTTTCCTGCGGACTCCATCCTCAAAAGCACCTGTTTTCGCTTTCGGCAGCCTCCGGAGCAAAAAAGACAAACGTCCAGCTTTTGCTGCCACAGCAAAGGTGCCAGCGGGGAAAAGTAATGCTGGTTCTCACTGCCTCCTGGAACCCTTTCAAATGCCACAGACAATTTGGCCCTCTCTGCTTTCCTGCGGACTCCATCCTCAAAAGCAGCTGTTTTCGCTTTGGGCAGCCTCCGGAGCAAAAAAGACAAACGTCCAGCTTTTGCTGCCACAGCAAAGGTGCCAGCGGGGAAAAGTAATGCTGGTTCTCACTGCCTCCTGGAACCCTTTCAAATGCCACAGACAATTTGGCCCTCTCTGCTTTCCTGCGGACTCCATCCTCAAAAGAACCTATTTTCGCTTTCGGCGCTCTCCGGAGCAAAAAAGACAAACGTCCAGCTTTTGCTGCCACAGCAAAGGTACCAGCGGGGAAAAGTAATGCTGGTTCTCACTGCCTCCTGGAACCCTTTCAAATGCCACAGACAATTTGGCCCTCTCTGCTTTCCTGCGGACTCCATCCTCAAAAGCACCTGTTTTCGCTTTCGGCAGCCTCCGGAGCAAAAAAGACAAACGTCCAGCTTTTGCTGCCACAGCAAAGGTGCCAGCGGGGAAAAGTAATGCTGGTTCTCACTGCCTCCTGGAACCCTTTCAAATGCCCCAGACAATTTGGCCCTCTCTGCTTTCCTGCGGACTCTATCCTCAAAAGCGCCTTTTTTCACTTTCGGCGCCCTCCGGTGGTAAAAAGACAAACGTCCAGCTTTTGCTGCCGCAGCAAAGGTGCCAGCGGGGAAAAGTAATGCTGGTCCTCACTGCCTCCTGGAACCTCTTTAAATGCCAAAGACAATTTGGCCCTCTCTGCTTTCCTGCGGACTCCATCATCAAAAGCACCTGTTTTCGCTTTGGGCAGCCTCCGGAGCAAAAAAGACAAACGTCCAGCTTTTGCTGCCACAGCAAAGGTGCCAGCGGGGAAAAGTAATGCTCGTTCTCACTGCCTCCTGGAACCCTTTCAAATGCCACAGACAATTTGGCCCTCTCTGCTTTCCTGCGGACTCCATCCTCAAAAGAACCTATTTTCGCTTTCGGCGCTCTCCGGAGCAAAAAAGACAAACGTCCAGCTTTTGCTGCCACAGCAAAGGTGCCAGCGGGGAAAAGTAATGCTCGTTCTCACTGCCTCCTGGAACCCTTTCAAATGCCACAGACAATTTGGCCCTCTCTGCTTTCCTGCGGACTCCATCCTCAAAAGAACCTATTTTCGCTTTCGGCGCTCTCCGGAGCAAAAAAGACAAACGTCCAGCTTTTGCTGCCACAGCAAAGGTACCAGCGGGGAAAAGTAATGCTGGTTCTCACTGCCTCCTGGAACCCTTTCAAATGCCACAGACAATTTGGCCCTCTCTGCTTTCCTGCGGACTCCATCCTCAAAAGCACCTGTTTTCGCTTTCGGCAGCCTCCGGAGCAAAAAAGACAAACGTCCAGCTTTTGCTGCCACAGCAAAGGTGCCAGCGGGGAAAAGTAATGCTGGTTCTCACTGCCTCCTGGAACCCTTTCAAATGCCACAGACAATTTGGCCCTCTCTGCTTTCCTGCGGACTCCATCCTCAAAAGCAGCTGTTTTCGCTTTGGGCAGCCTCCGGAGCAAAAAAGACAAACGTCCAGCTTTTGCTGCCACAGCAAAGGTGCCAGCGGGGAAAAGTAATGCTGGTTCTCACTGCCTCCTGGAACCCTTTCAAATGCCACAGACAATTTGGCCCTCTCTGCTTTGCTGCGGACTCCATCCTCAAAAGAACCTATTTTCGCTTTCGGCGCTCTCCGGAGCAAAAAAGACAAACGTCCAGCTTTTGCTGCCACAGCAAAGGTACCAGCGGGGAAAAGTAATGCTGGTTCTCACTGCCTCCTGGAACCCTTTCAAATGCCACAGACAATTTGGCCCTCTCTGCTTTCCTGCGGACTCCATCCTCAAAAGCACCTGTTTTCGCTTTCGGCAGCCTCCGGAGCAAAAAAGACAAACGTCCAGCTTTTGCTGCCACAGCAAAGGTGCCAGCGGGGAAAAGTAATGCTGGTTCTCACTGCCTCCTGGAACCCTTTCAAATGCCCCAGACAATTTGGCCCTCTCTGCTTTCCTGCGGACTCTATCCTCAAAAGCGCCTTTTTTCACTTTCGGCGCCCTCCGGTGGTAAAAAGACAAACGTCCAGCTTTTGCTGCCGCAGCAAAGGTGCCAGCGGGGAAAAGTAATGCTGGTCCTCACTGCCTCCTGGAACCTCTTTAAATGCCAAAGACAATTTGGCCCTCTCTGCTTTCCTGCGGACTCCATCATCAAAAGCACCTGTTTTCGCTTTGGGCAGCCTCCGGAGCAAAAAAGACAAACGTCCAGCTTTTGCTGCCACAGCAAAGGTGCCAGCGGGGAAAAGTAATGCTCGTTCTCACTGCCTCCTGGAACCCTTTCAAATGCCACAGACAATTTGGCCCTCTCTGCTTTCCTGCGGACTCCATCCTCAAAAGAACCTATTTTCGCTTTCGGCGCTCTCCGGAGCAAAAAAGACAAACGTCCAGCTTTTGCTGCCACAGCAAAGGTGCCAGCGGAGAAAAATAATGCTCGTTCTCACTGCCTCCTGGAACCCTTTCAAATGCCACAGACAATTTGGCCCTCTCTGCTTTCCTGCGGACTCCATCCTCAAAAGAACCTATTTTCGCTTTCGGCGCTCTCCGGAGCAAAAAAGACAAACGTCCAGCTTTTGCTGCCACAGCAAAGGTACCAGCGGGGAAAAGTAATGCTGGTTCTCACTGCCTCCTCGAACCCTTTCAAATGCCACAGACAATTTGGCCCTCTCTGCTTTCCTGCGGACTCCATCCTCAAAAGCACCTGTTTTCGCTTTCGGCAGCCTCCGGAGCAAAAAAGACAAACGTCCAGCTTTTGCTGCCACAGCAAAGGTGCCAGCGGGGAAAAGTAATGCTGGTTCTCACTGCCTCCTGGAACCCTTTCAAATGCCCCAGACAATTTGGCCCTCTCTGCTTTCCTGCGGACTCTATCCTCAAAAGCGCCTTTTTTCACTTTCGGCGCCCTCCGGTGGTAAAAAGACAAACGTCCAGCTTTTGCTGCCGCAGCAAAGGTGCCAGCGGGGAAAAGTAATGCTGGTCCTCACTGCCTCCTGGAACCTCTTTAAATGCCAAAGACAATTTGGCCCTCTCTGCTTTCCTGCGGACTCCATCATCAAAAGCACCTGTTTTCGCTTTGGGCAGCCTCCGGAGCAAAAAAGACAAACGTCCAGCTTTTGCTGCCACAGCAAAGGTGCCAGCGGGGAAAAGTAATGCTCGTTCTCACTGCCTCCTGGAACCCTTTCAAATGCCACAGACAATTTGGCCCTCTCTGCTTTCCTGCGGACTCCATCCTCAAAAGAACCTATTTTTGCTTTCGGCAACCTCTGGAGCAAAAAAGGAAAAACGTCCCGCTTTTGCTGCCACAGCAAAGGTACCAGCGGGGAAAAGTAATGCTGGTTCTCACTGCCTCCTGGAACCTCTTCAAATGCCACAGACAATTTGGCCCTCTCTGCTTTCCTGCGGACTCCATCCTCAAAAGCACCTGTTTTCGCTTTCGGCAGCCTCCGGAGCAAAAAAGACAAACGTCCAGCTTTTGCTGCCACAGCAAAGGTGCCAGCGGGGAAAAGTAATGCTGGTTCTCACTGCCTCCTTGAACCCTTTCAAATGCCACAGACAATTTGGCCCTCTCTGCTTTCCTGCGGACTCCATCCTCAAAAGCACCTGTTTTCGCTTTCGGCAGCCTCCGGAGCAAAAAAGACAAACGTCCAGCTTTTGCTGCCACAGCAAAGGTGCCAGCGGGGAAAAGTAATGCTGGTTCTGACTGCCTCCTGGAACCCTTTCAAATGCCACGGACAATTTGGCCCTCTCTGCTTTCCTGCGGACTCTATCCTCAAAAGCGCCTTTTTTTCACTTTCGGCGCCCTCCGGTGGTAAAAAGACAAACGTCCAGCTTTTGCTGCCACAGCAAAGGTGCCAGCGGGGAAAAGTAATGCTGGTCCTCACTGCCTCCTGGAACCTCTTTAAATGCCAAAGACAATTTGGCCCTCTCTGCTTTCCTGCGGACTCCATCATCAAAAGCACCTGTTTTCGCTTTGGGCAGCCTCCGGAGCAAAAAAGACAAACGTCCAGCTTTTGCTGCCACAGCAAAGGTGCCAGCGGGGAAAAGTAATGCTGGTTCTCACTGCCTCCTGGAACTCCTTCAAATGCCACGGACAATTTGGCTCTCTCTGCTTTCCTGCGGACTCTATCCTCAAAAGCGCCTTTTTTCACTTTCGGCGCCATCCGGTGGTAAAAAGACAAACGTCCAGCTTTTGCTGCCGCAGCAAAGGTGCCAGCGGGGAAAAGTAATGCTGGTCCTCACTGCCTCCTGGAACCTCTTTAAATGCCAAAGACAATTTGGCCCTCTCTGCTTTCCTGCGGACTCCATCATCAAAAGCACCTGTTTTCGCTTTCGGCAGCCTCCGGAGCAAAAAAGACAAACGTCCAGCTTTTGCTGCTGCAGCAAAGGTGCCAGCAGGGAAAAGTAATGCTGGTCCTCACTGCCTCCTGGAACCTCTTTAAATGCCAAAGACAATTTGGCCCTCTCTGCTTTCCTGCGGACTCTATCCTCAAAAGCACCTGTTTTCGCTTTCGGCAGCCTCCGGAGCAAAAAAGACAAACGTCCAGCTTTTGCTGCCACAGCAAAGGTGCCAGCGGGGAAAAGTAATGCTCGTTCTCACTGCCTCCTGGAACCCTTTCAAATGCCACAGACAATTTGGCCCTCTCTGCTTTGCTGCGGACTCCATCCTCAAAAGCACCTGTTTTCGCTTTTGGCAACCTCCGGAGCAAAAAAGACAAACGTCCAGCTTTTGCTGCCACAGCAAAGGTGCCAGCGGGGAAAAGTAATGCTGGTTCTCACTGCCTCCTGGAACCCTTTCAAATGCCACAGACAATTTGGCCCTCTCTGCTTTCCTGCGGACTCCATCCTCAAAAGCACCTGTTTTCGCTTTCGGCAGCCTCCGGAGCAAAAAAGACAAACGTCCAGCTTTTGCTGCCACAGCAAAGGTGCCAGCGGGGAAAAGTAATGCTGGTTCTCACTGCCTCCTGGAACCCTTTCAAATGCCCCAGACAATTTGGCCCTCTCTGCTTTCCTGTGGACTCTATCCTCAAAAGCCCCTTTTTTTCACTTTCGGCGCCCTCCGGTGGTAAAAAGACAAACGTCCAGCTTTTGCTGCCGCAGCAAAGGTGCCAGCCGGGAAAAGTAATGCTGGTCCTCACTGCCTCCTGGAACCTCTTTAAATGCCAAAGACAATTTGGCCCTCTCTGCTTTCCTGCGGACTCCATCATCAAAAGCACCTGTTTTCGCTTTGGGCAGCCTCCGGAGCAAAAAAGACAAACGTCCAGCTTTTGCTGCCACAGCAAAGGTGCCAGCAGGGAAAACTAATGCTGGTTCTCACTGCCTCCTGGAACCCTTTCAAATGCCCCAGACAATTTGGCCCTCTCTGCTTTCCTGCGGACTCTATCCTCAAAAGCGCCTTTTTTCACTTTCGGCGCCATCCGGTGGTAAAAAGACAAACGTCCAGCTTTTGCTGCCGCAGCAAAGGTGCCAGCGGGGAAAAGTAATGCTGGTCCTCACTGCCTCCTGGAACCCTTTCAAATGCCACAGACAATTTGGCCCTCTCTGCTTTCCTGCGGACTCCATCCTCAAAAGCACCTATTTTCGCTTTCGGCAGCCTCCGGAGCAAAAAAGACAAACGTCCAGCTTTTGCTGCCACAGCAAAGGTGCCAGCGGGGAAAAGTAATGCTGGTTCTCACTGCCTCCTGGAACCCTTTCAAATGCCACAGACAATTTGGCCCTCTCTGCTTTCCTGCGGACTCCATCCTCAAAAGCACCTGTTTTCGCTTTCGGCAGCCTCCGGAGCAAAAAAGACAAACGTCCAGCTTTTGCTGCCACAGCAAAGGTGCCAGCGGGGAAAAGTAATGCTGGTTCTCACTGCCTCCTGGAACCCTTTCAAATGCCCCAGACAATTTGGCCCTCTCTGCTTTCCTGCGGACTGTATCCTCAAAAGCGCCTTTTTTCACTTTCGGCGCCATCCGGTGGTAAAAATACAAACGTCCAGCTTTTGCTGCCGCAGCAAAGGTGCCAGCAGGGAAAAGTAATGCTGGTCCTCACTGCCTCCTGGAACCTCTTTAAATGCCAAAGACAATTTGGCCCTCTCTGCTTTCCTGCGGACTCCATCCTCAAAAGCACCTGTTTTCGCTTTCGGCAGCCTCCGGAGCAAAAAAGACAAACGTCCAGCTTTTGCTGCCACAGCAAAGGTGGCAGCGGGGAAAAGTAATGCTGGTTCTCACTGCCTCCTGGAACCCTTTCAAATGCCACAGACAATTTGGCCCTCTCTGCTTTGCTGCGGACTCCATCCTCAAAAGCACCTGTTTTCGCTTTCGGCAACCTCCGGAGCAAAAAAGACAAACGTCCAGCTTTTGCTGCCACAGCAAAGGTGCCAGCGGGGAAAAGTAATGCTGGTTCTCACTGCCTCCTGGAACTCCTTCAAATGCCACGGACAATTTGGCCCTCTCTGCTTTCCTGCGGACTCCATCCTCAAAAGCACCTATTTTCGCTTTCGGCAACCTCCGGAGCAAAAAAGACAAACGTCCAGCTTTTGCTGCCACAGCAAAGGTGCCAGCGGGGAAAAGTAATGCTGGTTCTCACTGCCTCCTGGAACCCTTTCAAATGCCACAGACAATTTGGCCCTCTCTGCTTTCCTGCGGACTCCATCCTCAAAAGCACCTGTTTTCGCTTTGGGCAGCCTCCGGAGCAAAAAAGACAAACGTCCAGCTTTTGCTGCCACAGCAAAGGTGCCAGCGGGGAAAAGTAATGCTCGTTCTCACTGCCTCCTGGAACCCTTTCAAATGCCACAGACAATTTGGCCCTCTCTGCTTTCCTGCGGACTCCATCCTCAAAAGAACCTATTTTCGCTTTCGGCGCTCTCCGGAGCAAAAAAGACAAACGTCCAGCTTTTGCTGCCACAGCAAAGGTGCCAGCGGGGAAAAGTAATGCTCGTTCTCACTGCCTCCTGGAACCCTTTCAAATGCCACAGACAATTTGGCCCTCTCTGCTTTCCTGCGGACTCCATCCTCAAAAGAACCTATTTTCGCTTTCGGCGCTCTCCGGAGCAAAAAAGACAAACGTCCAGCTTTTGCTGCCACAGCAAAGGTACCAGCGGGGAAAAGTAATGCTGGTTCTCACTGCCTCCTGGAACCCTTTCAAATGCCACAGACAATTTGGCCCTCTCTGCTTTCCTGCGGACTCTATCCTCAAAAGCGCCTTTTTTCACTTTCGGCGCCCTCCGGTGGTAAAAAGACAAACGTCCAGCTTTTGCTGCCGCAGCAAAGGTGCCAGCGGGGAAAAGTAATGCTGGTCCTCACTGCCTCCTGGAACCTCTTTAAATGCCAAAGACAATTTGGCCCTCTCTGCTTTCCTGCGGACTCCATCATCAAAAGCACCTGTTTTCGCTTTGGGCAGCCTCCGGAGCAAAAAAGACAAACGTCCAGCTTTTGCTGCCACAGCAAAGGTGCCAGCAGGGAAAAGTAATGCTCGTTCTCACTGCCTCCTGGAACCATTTCAAATGCCACAGACAATTTGGCCCTCTCTGCTTTCCTGCGGACTCCATCCTCAAAAGAACCTATTTTTGCTTTCGGCAACCTCCGGAGCAAAAAAGGAAAAACGTCCCGCTTTTGCTGCCACAGCAAAGGTACCAGCGGGGAAAAGTAATGCTGGTTCTCACTGCCTCCTGGAACCTCTTCAAATGCCACAGACAATTTGGCCCTCTCTGCTTTCCTGCGGACTCCATCCTCAAAAGCACCTGTTTTCGCTTTCGGCAGCCTCCGGAGCAAAAAAGACAAACGTCCAGCTTTTGCTGCCACAGCAAAGGTGCCAGCGGGGAAAAGTAATGCTGGTTCTCACTGCCTCCTGGAACCCTTTCAAATGCCACAGACAATTTGGCCCTCTCTGCTTTCCTGCGGACTCCATCCTCAAAAGCACCTGTTTTCGCTTTCGGCAGCCTCCGGAGCAAAAAAGACAAACGTCCAGCTTTTGCTGCCACAGCAAAGGTGCCAGCGGGGAAAAGTAATGCTGGTTCTCACTGCCTCCTGGAACCCTTTCAAATGCCACAGACAATTTGGCCCTCTCTGCTTTCCTGCGGACTCCATCCTCAAAAGCACCTGTTTTCGCTTTCGGCAGCCTCCGGAGCAAAAAAGACAAACGTCCAGCTTTTGCTGCCACAGCAAAGGTGCCAGCGGGGAAAAGTAATGCTGGTTCTCACTGCCTCCTGGAACCCTTTCAAATGCCCCAGACAATTTGGCCCTCTCTGCTTTCCTGCGGACTGTATCCTCAAAAGCGCCTTTTTTCACTTTCGGCGCCATCCGGTGGTAAAAAGACAAACGTCCAGCTTTTGCTGCCGCAGCAAAGGTGCCAGCAGGGAAAAGTAATGCTGGTCCTCACTGCCTCCTGGAACCTCTTTAAATGCCAAAGACAATTTGGCCCTCTCTGCTTTCCTGCGGACTCCATCCTCAAAAGCACCTGTTTTCGCTTTCGGCAGCCTCCGGAGCAAAAAAGACAAACGTCCAGCTTTTGCTGCCACAGCAAAGGTGCCAGCGGGGAAAAGTAATGCTGGTTCTCACTGCCTCCTGGAACCCTTTCAAATGCCACAGACAATTTGGCCCTCTCTGCTTTGCTGCGGACTCCATCCTCAAAAGCACCTGTTTTCGCTTTCGGCAACCTCCGGAGCAAAAAAGACAAACGTCCAGCTTTTGCTGCCACAGCAAAGGTGCCAGCGGGGAAAAGTAATGCTGGTTCTCACTGCCTCCTGGAACCCTTTCAAATGCCACAGACAATTTGGCCCTCTCTGCTTTCCTGCGGACTCCATCCTCAAAAGAACCTATTTTCGCTTTCGGCGCCCTCCGGAGCAAAAAAGACAAACGTCCAGCTTTTGCTGCCACAGCAAAGGTACCAGCGGGGAAAAGTAATGCTGGTTCTCACTGCCTCCTGGAACCCTTTCAAATGCCACAGACAATTTGGCCCTCTCTGCTTTCCTGCGGACTCCATCCTCAAAAGCACCTGTTTTCGCTTTCGGCAGCCTCCGGAGCAAAAAAGACAAACGTCCAGCTTTTGCTGCCACAGCAAAGGTGCCAGCGGGGAAAAGTAATGCTGGTTCTCACTGCCTCCTGGAACTCCTTCAAATGCCACGGACAATTTGGCCCTCTCTGCTTTCCTGCGGACTCCATCCTCAAAAGCACCTATTTTCGCTTTCGGCAACCTCCGGAGCAAAAAAGACAAACGTCCAGCTTTTGCTGCCACAGCAAAGGTGCCAGCGGGGAAAAGTAATGCTGGTTCTCACTGCCTCCTGGAACCCTTTCAAATGCCACAGACAATTTGGCCCTCTCTGCTTTCCTGCGGACTCCATCCTCAAAAGCACCTGTTTTCGCTTTTGGCAACCTCCGGAGCAAAAAAGACAAACGTCCAGCTTTTGCTGCCACAGCAAAGGTGCCAGCGGGGAAAAGTAATGCTGGTCCTCACTGCCTCCTGGAACCTCTTTAAATGCCACAGACAATTTGGCCCTCTCTGCTTTCCTGCGGACTCCATCATCAAAAGCACCTGTTTTCGCTTTCGGCAGCCTCCGGAGCAAAAAAGACAAACGTCCAGCTTTTGCTGCCACAGCAAAGGTGCCAGCGGGGAAAAGTAATGCTGGTTCTCACTGCCTCCTGGAAACCTTTCAAATGCCACAGACAATTTGGCCCTCTCTGCTTTCCTGCGGACTCTATCCTCAAAAGCGCCTTTTTTCACTTTCGGCGCCATCCAGTGGTAAAAAGACAAACGTCCAGCTTTTGCTGCCGCAGCAAAGGTGCCAGCGGGGAAAAGTAATGCTGGTCCTCACTGCCTCCTGGAACCTCTTTAAATGCCAAAGACAATTTGGCCCTCTCTGCTTTCCTGCGGACTCCATCCTCAAAAGCACCTGTTTTCGCTTTCGGCAGCCTCCGGAGCAAAAAAGACAAACGTCCAGCTTTTGCTGCTGCAGCAAAGGTGCCAGCAGGGAAAAGTAATGCTGGTCCTCACTGCCTCCTGGAACCTCTTTAAATGCCAAAGACAATTTGGCCCTCTCTGCTTTCCTGCGGACTCTATCCTCAAAAGCACCTGTTTTCGCTTTCGGCAGCCTCCGGAGCAAAAAAGACAAACGTCCAGCTTTTGCTGCCACAGCAAAGGTGCCAGCGGGGAAAAGTAATGCTGGTTCTCACTGCCTCCTGGAACCCTTTCAAATGCCACAGACAATTTGGCCCTCTCTGCTTTCCTGCGGACTCCATCCTCAAAAGCACCTGTTTTCGCTTTCGGCAACCTCCGGAGCAAAAAAGACAAACGTCCAGCTTTTGCTGCCACAGCAAAGGTGCCAGCGGGGAAAAGTAATGCTGGTTCTCACTGCCTCCTGGAACCCTTTCAAATGCCACAGACAATTTGGCCCTCTCTGCTTTCCTGCGGACTCCATCCTCAAAAGCACCTGTTTTCGCTTTCGGCAGCCTCCGGAGCAAAAAAGACAAACGTCCAGCTTTTGCTGCCACAGCAAAGGTGCCAGCGGGGAAAACTAATGCTGGTTCTCACTGCCTCCTGGAACCCTTTCAAATGCCCCAGACAATTTGGCCCTCTCTGCTTTCCTGCGGACTCTATCCTCAAAAGCGCCTTTTTTCACTTTCGGCGCCATCCGGTGGTAAAAAGACAAACGTCCAGCTTTTGCTGCCGCAGCAAAGGTGCCAGCGGGGAAAAGTAATGCTGGTCCTCACTGCCTCCTGGAACCTCTTTAAATGCCAAAGACAATTTGGCCCTCTCTGCTTTCCTGCGGACTCCATCCTCAAAAGCACCTGTTTTCGCTTTCGGCAGCCTCCGGAGCAAAAAAGACAAACGTCCAGCTTTTGCTGCTGCAGCAAAGGTGCCAGCAGGGAAAAGTAATGCTGGTCCTCACTGCCTCCTGGAACCTCTTTAAATGCCAAAGACAATTTGGCCCTCTCTGCTTTCCTGCGGACTCTATCCTCAAAAGCACCTGTTTTCGCTTTCGGCAGCCTCCGGAGCAAAAAAGACAAACGTCCAGCTTTTGCTGCCACAGCAAAGGTGCCAGCGGGGAAAAGTAATGCTGGTTCTCACTGCCTCCTGGAACCCTTTCAAATGCCACAGACAATTTGGCCCTCTCTGCTTTCCTGCGGACTCCATCCTCAAAAGCACCTGTTTTCGCTTTTGGCAACCTCCGGAGCAAAAAAGACAAACGTCCAGCTTTTGCTGCCACAGCAAAGGTGCCAGCGGGGAAAAGTAATGCTGGTTCTCACTGCCTCCTGGAACCCTTTCAAATGCCACAGACAATTTGGCCCTCTCTGCTTTCCTGCGGACTCCATCCTCAAAAGCACCTGTTTTCGCTTTCAGCAGCCTCCGGAGCAAAAAAGACAAACGTCCAGCTTTTGCTGCCACAGCAAAGGTGCCAGCGGGGAAAAGTAATGCTCGTTCTCACTGCCTCCTGGAACCCTTTCAAATGCCACAGACAATTTGGCCCTCTCTGCTTTGCTGCGGACTCCATCCTCAAAAGCACCTGTTTTCGCTTTTGGCAACCTCCGGAGCAAAAAAGACAAACGTCCAGCTTTTGCTGCCACAGCAAAGGTGCCAGCGGGGAAAAGTAATGCTGGTTCTCACTGCCTCCTGGAACCCTTTCAAATGCCACAGACAATTTGGCCCTCTCTGCTTTCCTGCGGACTCCATCCTCAAAAGCACCTGTTTTCGCTTTCGGCAGCCTCCGGAGCAAAAAAGACAAACGTCCAGCTTTTGCTGCCACAGCAAAGGTGCCAGCGGGGAAAAGTAATGCTGGTTCTCACTGCCTCCTGGAACCCTTTCAAATGCCCCAGACAATTTGGCCCTCTCTGCTTTCCTGTGGACTCTATCCTCAAAAGCCCCTTTTTTTCACTTTCGGCGCCCTCCGGTGGTAAAAAGACAAACGTCCAGCTTTTGCTGCCGCAGCAAAGGTGCCAGCCGGGAAAAGTAATGCTGGTCCTCACTGCCTCCTGGAACCTCTTTAAATGCCAAAGACAATTTGGCCCTCTCTGCTTTCCTGCGGACTCCATCATCAAAAGCACCTGTTTTCGCTTTGGGCAGCCTCCGGAGCAAAAAAGACAAACGTCCAGCTTTTGCTGCCACAGCAAAGGTGCCAGCGGGGAAAACTAATGCTGGTTCTCACTGCCTCCTGGAACCCTTTCAAATGCCCCAGACAATTTGGCCCTCTCTGCTTTCCTGCGGACTCTATCCTCAAAAGCGCCTTTTTTCACTTTCGGCGCCATCCGGTGGTAAAAAGACAAACGTCCAGCTTTTGCTGCCGCAGCAAAGGTGCCAGCGGGGAAAAGTAATGCTGGTCCTCACTGCCTCCTGGAACCTCTTTAAATGCCAAAGACAATTTGGCCCTCTCTGCTTTCCTGCGGACTCCATCCTCAAAAGAACCTATTTTCACTTTCGGCAGCCTCCGGAGCAAAAAAGACAAACGTCCAGCTTTTGCTGCCACAGCAAAGGTGCCAGCGGGGAAAAGTAATGCTCGTTCTCACTGCCTCCTGGAACCCTTTCAAATGCCACAGACAATTTGGCCCTCTCTGCTTTCCTGCGGACTCCATCCTCAAAAGAACCTATTTTTGCTTTCGGCAACCTCCGGAGCAAAAAAGGACAAACGTCCCGCTTTTGCTGCCACAGCAAAGGTGCCAGCGGGGAAAAGTAATGCTGGTTCTCACTGCCTCCTGGAACCTCTTCAAATGCCACAGACAATTGGGCCCTCTCTGCTTTCCTGCGGACTCCATCCTCAAAAGCACCTGTTTTCGCTTTCGGCAGCCTCCGGAGCAAAAAAGACAAACGTCCAGCTTTTGCTGCCACAGCAAAGGTGCCAGCGGGGAAAAGTAATGCTGGTTCTCACTGCCTCCTGGAACCCTTTCAAATGCCACAGACAATTTGGCCCTCTCTGCTTTCCTGCGGACTCCATCCTCAAAAGCACCTGTTTTCGCTTTCGGCAGCCTCCGGAGCAAAAAAGACAAACGTCCAGCTTTTGCTGCCACAGCAAAGGTGCCAGCGGGGAAAAGTAATGCTGGTTCTCACTGCCTCCTGGAACCCTTTCAAATGCCACAGACAATTTGGCCCTCTCTGCTTTCCTGCGGACTCCATCCTCAAAAGCACCTGTTTTCGCTTTCGGCAGCCTCCGGAGCAAAAAAGACAAACGTCCAGCTTTTGCTGCCACAGCAAAGGTGCCAGCGGGGAAAAGTAATGCTGGTTCTCACTGCCTCCTGGAACCCTTTCAAATGCCCCAGACAATTTGGCCCTCTCTGCTTTCCTGCGGACTCTATCCTCAAAAGCGCCTTTTTTCACTTTCGGCGCCATCCGGTGGTAAAAAGACAAACGTCCAGCTTTTCCTGCCGCAGCAAAGGTGCCAGCAGGGAAAAGTAATGCTGGTCCTCACTGCCTCCTGGAACCTCTTTAAATGCCAAAGACAATTTGGCCCTCTCTGCTTTCCTGCGGACTCCATCCTCAAAAGCACCTGTTTTCGCTTTCGGCAGCCTCCGGAGCAAAAAAGACAAACGTCCAGCTTTTGCTGCCACAGCAAAGGTGCCAGCGGGGAAAAGTAATGCTGGTTCTCACTGCCTCCTGGAACCCTTTCAAATGCCACGGACAATTTGGCCCTCTCTGCTTTCCTGCGGACTCCATCCTCAAAAGCACCTGTTTTCGCTTTCGGCAGCCTCCGGAGCAAAAAAGACAAACGTCCAGCTTTTGCTGCCACAGCAAAGGTGCCAGCGGGGAAAAGTAATGCTGGTTCTCACTGCCTCCTGGAACCCTTTCAAATGCCACAGACAATTTGGCCCTCTCTGCTTTCCTGCGGACTCCATCCTCAAAAGAACCTGTTTTCGCTTTCGGCAGCCTCCGGAGCAAAAAAGACAAACGTCCAGCTTTTGCTGCCACAGCAAAGGTGCCAGCGGGGAAAAGTAATGCTGGTTCTCACTGCCTCCTGGAACCCTTTCAAATGCCACAGACAATTTGGCCCTCTCTGCTTTCCTGCGGACTCCATCCTCAAAAGAACCTATTTTCGCTTTCGGCGCCCTCCGGAGCAAAAAAGACAAACGTCCAGCTTTTGCTGCCACAGCAAAGGTACCAGCGGGGAAAAGTAATGCTGGTTCTCACTGCCTCCTGGAACCCTTTCAAATGCCACAGACAATTTGGCCCTCTCTGCTTTCCTGCGGACTCCATCCTCAAAAGCACCTATTTTCGCTTTCGGCAGCCTCCGGAGCAAAAAAGACAAACGTCCAGCTTTTGCTGCCACAGCAAAGGTGCCAGCGGGGAAAAGTAATGCTGGTTCTCACTGCCTCCTGGAACCCTTTCAAATGCCACAGACAATTTGGCCCTCTCTGCTTTCCTGCGGACTCTATCCTCAAAAGCGCCTTTTTTCACTTTCGGCGCCCTCCGGTGGTAAAAAGACAAACGTCCAGCTTTTGCTGCCGCAGCAAAGGTGCCAGCGGGGAAAAGTAATGCTGGTCCTCACTGCCTCCTGGAAGCTCTTTAAATGCCAAAGACAATTTGGCCCTCTCTGCTTTCCTGCGGACTCCATCATCAAAAGCACCTGTTTTCGCTTTGGGCAGCCTCCGGAGCAAAAAAGACAAACGTCCAGCTTTTGCTGCCACAGCAAAGGTGCCAGCGGGGAAAAGTAATGCTGGTTCTCACTGCCTCCTGGAAACCTTTCAAATGCCACAGACAATTTTGCCCTCTCTGCTTTCCTGCGGACTCTATCCTCAAAAGCGCCTTTTTTCACTTTCGGCGCCATCCGGTGGTAAAAAGACAAACGTCCAGCTTTTGCTGCCGCAGCAAAGGTGCCAGCGGGGAAAAGTAATGCTGGTCCTCACTGCCTCCTGGAACCTCTTTAAATGCCACAGACAATTTGGCCCTCTCTGCTTTCCTGCGGACTCTATCCTCAAAAGCACCTGTTTTTGCTTTCGGCAGCCTCCGGAGCAAAAAAGACAAACGTCCAGCTTTTGCTGCCACAGCAAAGGTGCCAGCGGGGAAAAGTAATGCTGGTTCTCACTGCCTCCTGGAACCCTTTCAAATGCCACAGACAATTTGGCCCTCTCTGCTTTGCTGCGGACTCCATCCTCAAAAGCATCTGTTTTCGCTTTTGGCAACCTCCGGAGCAAAAAAGACAAACGTCCAGCTTTTGCTGCCACAGCAAAGGTGCCAGCGGGGAAAAGTAATGCTGGTTCTCACTGCCTCCTGGAACCCTTTCAAATGCCACAGACAATTTGGCCCTCTCTGCTTTCCTGCGGACTCCATCCTCAAAAGCACCTGTTTTCGCTTTCGGCAGCCTCCGGAGCAAAAAAGACAAACGTCCAGCTTTTGCTGCCACAGCAAAGGTGCCAGCGGGGAAAAGTAATGCTGGTTCTCACTGCCTCCTGGAACCCTTTCAAATGCCACAGACAATTTGGCCCTCTCTGCTTTCCTGCGGACTCCATCCTCAAAAGCACCTGTTTTCGCTTTCGGCAGCCTCCGGAGCAAAAAAGACAAACGTCCAGCTTTTGCTGCCACAGCAAAGGTGCCAGCGGGGAAAAGTAATGCTGGTTCTGACTGCCTCCTGGAACCCTTTCAAATGCCCCAGACAATTTGGCCCTCTCTGCTTTCCTGCGGACTCTATCCTCAAAAGCGCCTTTTTTTCACTTTCGGAGCCCTCCGGTGGTAAAAAGACAAACGTCCAGCTTTTGCTGCCGCAGCAAAGGTGCCAGCGGGGAAAAGTAATGCTGGTCCTCACTGCCTCCTGGAACCTCTTTAAATGCCAAAGACAATTTGGCCCTCTCTGCTTTCCTGCGGACTCCATCATCAAAAGCACCTGTTTTCGCTTTGGGCAGCCTCCGGAGCAAAAAAGACAAACGTCCAGCTTTTGCTGCCACAGCAAAGGTGCCAGCGGGGAAAAGTAATGCTGGTTCTCACTGCCTCCTGGAAACCTTTCAAATGCCACAGACAATTTGGCCCTCTCTGCTTTCCTGCGGACTCTATCCTCAAAAGCGCCTTTTTTCACTTTCGGCGCCATCCGGTGGTAAAAAGACAAACGTCCAGCTTTTGCTGCCGCAGCAAAGGTGCCAGCGGGGAAAAGTAATGCTGGTCCTCACTGCCTCCTGGAACCTCTTTAAATGCCAAAGACAATTTGGCCCTCTCTGCTTTCCTGCGGACTCCATCATCAAAAGCACCTGTTTTCGCTTTCGGCAGCCTCCGGAGCAAAAAAGACAAACGTCCAGCTTTTGCTGCCACAGCAAAGGTGCCAGCAGTGAAAAGTAATGCTGGTCCTCACTGCCTCCTGGAACCTCTTTAAATGCCAAAGACAATTTGGCCCTCTCTGCTTTCCTGCGGACTCTATCCTCAAAAGCACCTGTTTTCGCTTTCGGCAGCCTCCGGAGCAAAAAAGACAAACGTCCAGCTTTTGCTGCCACAGCAAAGGTGCCAGCGGGGAAAAGTAATGCTCGTTCTCACTGCCTCCTGGAACCCTTTCAAATGCCACAGACAATTTGGCCCTCTCTGCTTTCCTGCGGACTCCATCCTCAAAAGCACCTGTTTTCGCTTTTGGCAACCTCCGGAGCAAAAAAGACAAACGTCCAGCTTTTGCTGCCACAGCAAAGGTGCCAGCGGGAAAAAGTAATGCTGGTTCTCACTGCCTCCTGGAACCCTTTCAAATGCCACAGACAATTTGGCCCTCTCTGCTTTCCTGCGGACTCCATCCTCAAAAGCACCTGTTTTCGCTTTCGGCAGCCTCCGGAGCAAAAAAGACAAACGTCCAGCTTTTGCTGCCACAGCAAAGGTGCCAGCGGGGAAAAGTAATGCTGGTTCTCACTGCCTCCTGGAACCCTTTCAAATGCCACAGACAATTTAGCCCTCTCTGCTTTCCTGCGGACTCCATCCTCAAAAGCACCTGTTTTCGCTTTGGGCAGCCTCCGGAGCAAAAAAGACAAACGTCCAGCTTTTGCTGCCACAGCAAAGGTGCCAGCGGGGAAAAGTAATGCTGGTTCTCACTGCCTCCTGGAACCCTTTCAAATGCCCCAGACAATTTGGCCCTCTCTGCTTTCCTGCGGACTCCATCCTCAAAAGCACCTATTTTCGCTTTCGGCAGCCTCCGGAGCAAAAAAGACAAACGTCCAGCTTTTGCTGCCACAGCAAAGGTGCCAGCGGGGAAAAGTAATGCTGGTTCTCACTGCCTCCTGGAACCCTTTCAAATGCCACAGACAATTTGGCCCTCTCTGCTTTCCTGCGGACTCCATCCTCAAAAGCACCTGTTTTCGCTTTCGGCAGCCTCCGGAGCAAAAAAGACAAACGTCCAGCTTTTGCTGCCACAGCAAAGGTGCCAGCGGGGAAAAGTAATGCTGGTTCTCACTGCCTCCTGGAACTATTTCAAATGCCCCAGACAATTTGGCCCTCTCTGCTTTCCTGCGGACTCTATCCTCAAAAGCGCCTTTTTTCATTTTCGGCGCCATCCGGTGGTAAAAAGACAAACGTCCAGCTTTTGCTGCCGCAGCAAAGGTGCCAGCGGGGAAAAGTAATGCTGGTTCTCACTGCCTCCTGGAACCCTTTCAAATGCCCCAGACAATTTGGCCCTCTCTGCTTTCCTGCGGACTCTATCCTCAAAAGCGCCTTTTTTCACTTTCGGCGCCATCCGGTGGTAAAAAGACAAACGTCCAGCTTTTGCTGCCGCAGCAAAGGTGCCAGCAGGGAAAAGTAATGCTGGTCCTCACTGCCTCCTGGAACCTCTTTAAATGCCAAAGACAATTTGGCCCTCTCTGCTTTCCTGCGGACTCCATCCTCAAAAGCACCTGTTTTCGCTTTCGGCAGCCTCCGGAGCAAAAAAGACAAACGTCCAGCTTTTGCTGCCACAGCAAAGGTGCCAGCGGGGAAAAGTAATGCTGGTTCTCACTGCCTCCTGGAACCCTTTCAAATGCCACGGACAATTTGGCCCTCTCTGCTTTCCTGCGGACTCCATCCTCAAAAGCACCTGTTTTCGCTTTCAGCACCCTCCGGAGCAAAAAAGACAAACGTCCAGCTTTTGCTGCCACAGCAAAGGTGCCAGCGGGGAAAAGTAATGCTGGTTCTCACTGCCTCCTGGAACCCTTTCAAATGCCACAGACAATTTGGCCCTCTCTGCTTTCCTGCGGACTCCATCCTCAAAAGCACCTGTTTTCGCTTTCGGCAGCCTCCGGAGCAAAAAAGACAAACGTCCAGCTTTTGCTGCCACAGCAAAGGTGCCAGCAGGGAAAAGTAATTCTGGTTCTCACTGCCTCCTGGAACCCTTTCAAATGCCACAGACAATTTGGCCCTCTCTGCTTTCCTGCGGACTCCATCCTCAAAAGAACCTATTTTCGCTTTCGGCGCCCTCCGGAGCAAAAAAGACAAACGTCCAGCTTTTGCTGCCACAGCAAAGGTGCCAGCGGGGAAAAGTAATTCTGGTTCTCACTGCCTCCTGGAACCCTTTCAAATGCCACAGACAATTTGGCCCTCTCTGCTTTCCTGCGGACTCCATCCTCAAAAGAACCTATTTTCGCTTTCGGCGCCCTCCGGAGCAAAAAAGACAAACGTCCAGCTTTTGCTGCCACAGCAAAGGTACCAGCGGGGAAAAGTAATGCTGGTTCTCACTGCCTCCTGGAACCCTTTCAAATGCCACAGACAATTTGGCCCTCTCTGCTTTCCTGCGGACTCCATCCTCAAAAGCACCTATTTTCGCTTTCGGCGCCCTCCGGAGCAAAAAAGACAAACGTCCAGCTTTTGCTGCCACAGCAAAGGTGCCAGCGGGGAAAAGTAATTCTGGTTCTCACTGCCTCCTGGAACCCTTTCAAATGCCACAGACAATTTGGCCCTCTCTGCTTTCCTGCGGACTCCATCCTCAAAAGAACCTATTTTCGCTTTCGGCGCCCTCCGGAGCAAAAAAGACAAACGTCCAGCTTTTGCTGCCACAGCAAAGGTACCAGCGGGGAAAAGTAATGCTGGTTCTCACTGCCTCCTGGAACCCTTTCAAATGCCACAGACAATTTGGCCCTCTCTGCTTTCCTGCGGACTCCATCCTCAAAAGCACCTATTTTCGCTTTCGGCAACCTCCGGAGCAAAAAAGACAAACGTCCAGCTTTTGCTGCCACAGCAAAGGTGCCAGCGGGGAAAAGTAATGCTGGTTCTCACTGCCTCCTGGAACCCTTTCAAATGCCACAGACAATTTGGCCCTCTCTGCTTTCCTGCGGACTCCATCCTCAAAAGAACCTATTTTTGCTTTCGGCGCCCTCCGGAGCAAAAAAGACAAACGTCCAGCTTTTGCTGCCACAGCAAAGGTGCCAGCGGGGAAAAGTAATGCTGGTTCTCACTGCCTCCTGGAACCTCTTCAAATGCCACAGACAATTTGGCCCTCTCTGCTTTCCTGCGGACTCCATCCTCAAAAGCAGCTGTTTTCGCTTTCGGCAGCCTCCGGAGCAAAAAAGACAAACGTCCAGCTTTTGCTGCCACAGCAAAGGTGCCAGCGGGGAAAAGTAATGCTGGTTCTCACTGCCTCCTGGAACCCTTTCAAATGCCACAGACAATTTGGCCCTCTCTGCTTTCCTGCGGACTCCATCCTCAAAAGCACCTATTTTCGCTTTCGGCAGCCTCCGGAGCAAAAAAGACAAACGTCCAGCTTTTGCTGCCACAGCAAAGGTGCCAGCGGGGAAAAGTAATGCTGGTTCTCACTGCCTCCTGGAACCCTTTCAAATGCCACAGACAATTTGGCCCTCTCTGCTTTCCTGCGGACTCCATCCTCAAAAGCACCTGTTTTCGCTTTCGGCAGCCTCCGGAGCAAAAAAGACAAACGTCCAGCTTTTGCTGCCACAGCAAAGGTGCCAGCGGGGAAAAGTAATGCTGGTTCTCACTGCCTCCTGGAACCCTTTCAAATGCCCCAGACAATTTGGCCCTCTCTGCTTTCCTGCGGACTCTATCCTCAAAAGCGCCTTTTTGCACTTTCGGCGCCATCCGGTGGTAAAAAGACAAACGTCCAGCTTTTGCTGCCGCAGCAAAGGTGCCAGCGGGGAAAAGTAATGCTGGTTCTCACTGCCTCCTGGAACCCTTTCAAATGCCACAGACAATTTGGCCCTCTCTGCTTTCCTGCGGACTCTATCCTCAAAAGCGCCTTTTTTCACTTTCGGCGCCATCCGGTGGTAAAAAGACAAACGTCCAGCTTTTGCTGCCGCAGCAAAGGTGCCAGCAGGGAAAAGTAATTCTGGTTCTCACTGCCTCCTGGAACCCTTTCAAATGCCACAGACAATTTGGCCCTCTCTGCTTTCCTGCGGACTCCATCCTCAAAAGAACCTATTTTCGCTTTCGGCGCCCTCCGGAGCAAAAAAGACAAACGTCCAGCTTTTGCTGCCACAGCAAAGGTGCCAGCGGGGAAAAGTAATTCTGGTTCTCACTGCCTCCTGGAACCCTTTCAAATGCCACAGACAATTTGGCCCTCTCTGCTTTCCTGCGGACTCCATCCTCAAAAGAACCTATTTTCGCTTTCGGCGCCCTCCGGAGCAAAAAAGACAAACGTCCAGCTTTTGCTGCCACAGCAAAGGTACCAGCGGGGAAAAGTAATGCTGGTTCTCACTGCCTCCTGGAACCCTTTCAAATGCCACAGACAATTTGGCCCTCTCTGCTTTCCTGCGGACTCCATCCTCAAAAGCACCTATTTTCGCTTTCGGCGCCCTCCGGAGCAAAAAAGACAAACGTCCAGCTTTTGCTGCCACAGCAAAGGTGCCAGCGGGGAAAAGTAATTCTGGTTCTCACTGCCTCCTGGAACCCTTTCAAATGCCACAGACAATTTGGCCCTCTCTGCTTTCCTGCGGACTCCATCCTCAAAAGAACCTATTTTCGCTTTCGGCGCCCTCCGGAGCAAAAAAGACAAACGTCCAGCTTTTGCTGCCACAGCAAAGGTACCAGCGGGGAAAAGTAATGCTGGTTCTCACTGCCTCCTGGAACCCTTTCAAATGCCACAGACAATTTGGCCCTCTCTGCTTTCCTGCGGACTCCATCCTCAAAAGCACCTATTTTCGCTTTCGGCAACCTCCGGAGCAAAAAAGACAAACGTCCAGCTTTTGCTGCCACAGCAAAGGTGCCAGCGGGGAAAAGTAATGCTGGTTCTCACTGCCTCCTGGAACCCTTTCAAATGCCACAGACAATTTGGCCCTCTCTGCTTTCCTGCGGACTCCATCCTCAAAAGAACCTATTTTTGCTTTCGGCGCCCTCCGGAGCAAAAAAGACAAACGTCCAGCTTTTGCTGCCACAGCAAAGGTGCCAGCGGGGAAAAGTAATGCTGGTTCTCACTGCCTCCTGGAACCTCTTCAAATGCCACAGACAATTTGGCCCTCTCTGCTTTCCTGCGGACTCCATCCTCAAAAGCAGCTGTTTTCGCTTTCGGCAGCCTCCGGAGCAAAAAAGACAAACGTCCAGCTTTTGCTGCCACAGCAAAGGTGCCAGCGGGGAAAAGTAATGCTGGTTCTCACTGCCTCCTGGAACCCTTTCAAATGCCACAGACAATTTGGCCCTCTCTGCTTTCCTGCGGACTCCATCCTCAAAAGCACCTATTTTCGCTTTCGGCAGCCTCCGGAGCAAAAAAGACAAACGTCCAGCTTTTGCTGCCACAGCAAAGGTGCCAGCGGGGAAAAGTAATGCTGGTTCTCACTGCCTCCTGGAACCCTTTCAAATGCCACAGACAATTTGGCCCTCTCTGCTTTCCTGCGGACTCCATCCTCAAAAGCACCTGTTTTCGCTTTCGGCAGCCTCCGGAGCAAAAAAGACAAACGTCCAGCTTTTGCTGCCACAGCAAAGGTGCCAGCGGGGAAAAGTAATGCTGGTTCTCACTGCCTCCTGGAACCCTTTCAAATGCCCCAGACAATTTGGCCCTCTCTGCTTTCCTGCGGACTCTATCCTCAAAAGCGCCTTTTTGCACTTTCGGCGCCATCCGGTGGTAAAAAGACAAACGTCCAGCTTTTGCTGCCGCAGCAAAGGTGCCAGCGGGGAAAAGTAATGCTGGTTCTCACTGCCTCCTGGAACCCTTTCAAATGCCCCAGACAATTTGGCCCTCTCTGCTTTCCTGCGGACTCTATCCTCAAAAGCGCCTTTTTTCACTTTCGGCGCCATCCGGTGGTAAAAAGACAAACGTCCAGCTTTTGCTGCCGCAGCAAAGGTGCCAGCAGGGAAAAGTAATGCTGGTCCTCACTGCCTCCTGGAACCTCTTTAAATGCCAAAGACAATTTGGCCCTCTCTGCTTTCCTGCGGACTCCATCCTCAAAAGCACCTGTTTTCGCTTTCGGCAGCCTCCGGAGCAAAAAAGACAAACGTCCAGCTTTTGCTGCCACAGCAAAGGTGCCAGCGGGGAAAAGTAATGCTGGTTCTCACTGCCTCCTGGAACCCTTTCAAATGCCACGGACAATTTGGCCCTCTCTGCTTTCCTGCGGACTCCATCCTCAAAAGCACCTGTTTTCGCTTTCGGCACCCTCCGGAGCAAAAAAGACAAACGTCCAGCTTTTGCTGCCACAGCAAAGGTGCCAGCGGGGAAAAGTAATGCTGGTTCTCACTGCCTCCTGGAACCCTTTCAAATGCCACAGACAATTTGGCCCTCTCTGCTTTCCTGCGGACTCCATCCTCAAAAGCACCTGTTTTCGCTTTCGGCAGCCTCCGGAGCAAAAAAGACAAACGTCCAGCTTTTGCTGCCACAGCAAAGGTGCCAGCGGGGAAAAGTAATTCTGGTTCTCACTGCCTCCTGGAACCCTTTCAAATGCCACAGACAATTTGGCCCTCTCTGCTTTCCTGCGGACTCCATCCTCAAAAGAACCTATTTTCGCTTTCGGCGCCCTCCGGAGCAAAAAAGACAAACGTCCAGCTTTTGCTGCCACAGCAAAGGTGCCAGCGGGGAAAAGTAATTCTGGTTCTCACTGCCTCCTGGAACCCTTTCAAATGCCACGGACAATTTGGCCCTCTCTGCTTTCCTGCGGACTCCATCCTCAAAAGAACCTATTTTCGCTTTCGGCGCCCTCCGGAGCAAAAAAGACAAACGTCCAGCTTTTGCTGCCACAGCAAAGGTACCAGCGGGGAAAAGTAATGCTGGTTCTCACTGCCTCCTGGAACCCTTTCAAATGCCACAGACAATTTGGCCCTCTCTGCTTTCCTGCGGACTCCATCCTCAAAAGCACCTATTTTCGCTTTCGGCGCCCTCCGGAGCAAAAAAGACAAAAGTCCAGCTTTTGCTGCCACAGCAAAGGTGCCAGCGGGGAAAAGTAATTCTGGTTCTCACTGCCTCCTGGAACCCTTTCAAATGCCACAGACAATTTGGCCCTCTCTGCTTTCCTGCGGACTCCATCCTCAAAAGCAGCTGTTTTTGCTTTCGGCAGCCTCCGGAGCAAAAAAGACAAACGTCCAGCTTTTGCTGCCACAGCAAAGGTGCCAGCGGGGAAAAGTAATGCTGGTTCTCACTGCCTCCTGGAACCCTTTCAAATGCCACAGACAATTTGGCCCTCTCTGCTTTCCTGCGGACTCCATCCTCAAAAGCACCTATTTTGGCTTTCGGCAACCTCCGGAGCAAAAAAGACAAACGTCCAGCTTTTGCTGCCACAGCAAAGGTGCCAGCGGGGAAAAGTAATGCTGGTTCTCACTGCCTCCTGGAACCCTTTCAAATGCCACAGACAATTTGGCCCTCTCTGCTTTCCTGCGGACTCCATCCTCAAAAGAACCTATTTTTGCTTTCGGCGCCGTCCGGAGCAAAAAAGACAAACGTCCAGCTTTTGCTGCCACAGCAAAGGTACCAGCGGGGAAAAGTAATGCTGGTTCTCACTGCCTCCTGGAACCTCTTCAAATGCCACAGACAATTTGGCCCTCTCTGCTTTCCTGCGGACTCCATCCTCAAAAGCACCTGTTTTCGCTTTCGGCAGCCTCCGGAGCAAAAAAGACAAACGTCCAGCTTTTGCTGCCACAGCAAAGGTGCCAGCGGGGAAAAGTAATGCTGGTTCTCACTGCCTCCTGGAACCCTTTCAAATGCCACAGACAATTTGGCCCTCTCTGCTTTCCTGCGGACTCCATCCTCAAAAGCACCTGTTTTCGCTTTCGGCAGCCTCCGGAGCAAAAAAGAAAAACGTCCAGCTTTTGCTGCCACAGCAAAGGTGCCAGCGGGGAAAAGTAATGCTGGTTCTCACTGCCTCCTGGAACCCTTTCAAATGCCACAGACAATTTGGCCCTCTCTGCTTTCCTGCGGACTCCATCCTCAAAAGCACCTGTTTTCGCTTTCGGCAGCCTCCGGAGCAAAAAAGACAAACGTCCAGCTTTTGCTGCCACAGCAAAGGTGCCAGCGGGGAAAAGTAATGCTGGTTCTCACTGCCTCCTGGAACCCTTTCAAATGCCACAGACAATTTGGCCCTCTCTGCTTTCCTGCGGACTCCATCCTCAAAAGCGCCTTTTTTCACTTTCGTCGCCATCCGGTGGTAAAAAGACAAACGTCCAGCTTTTGCTGCCACAGCAAAGCTGCCAGCGGGGAAAAGTAATGCTGGTCCTCACTGCCTCCTGGAACCCATTTAACTGCCACAGACAATTTGGCCCTCTCTGCTTTCCTGCGGACTCCATCCTCAAAAGCACCTGTTTTCGCTTTCGGCGCCCTCCGGAGCAAATAAGACAAACGTCCAGCTTTTGCTGCCACAGCAAAGGTGCCAGCGGGGAAAAGTAATGCTGGTTCTCACTGCCTCCTGGAACTCCTTCAAATGCCACGGACAATTTGGCTCTCTCTGCTTTCCTGTGGACTCCATCCTCAAAAGCACCTATTTTCGCTTTCGGCAACCTCCGGAGAAAAAAGACAAACGTCCAGCTTTTGCTGCCACAGCAAAGGTGCCAGCGGGGAAAAGTAATGCTGGTTCTCACTGCCTCCTGGAACCCTTTCAAATGCCACAGACAATTTGGCCCTCTCTGCTTTCCTGCGGACTCTATCCTCAAAAGCGCCTTTTTTCACTTTCGGCGCCATCCGGTGGTAAAAAGACAAACGTCCAGCTTTTGCTGCCGCAGCAAAGGTGCCAGCGGGGAAAAGTAATGCTGGTCCTCACTGCCTCCTGGAACCTCTTTAAATGCCAAAGACAATTTGGCCCTCTCTGCTTTCCTGCGGACTCCATCCTCAAAAGCACCTGTTTTCGCTTTCGGCAGCCTCCGGAGCAAAAAAGACAAACGTCCAGCTTTTGCTGCCACAGCAAAGGTGCCAGCGGGGAAAAGTAATGCTGGTTCTCACTGCCTCCTGGAACCCTTTCAAATGCCACGGACAATTTGGCCCTCTCTGCTTTCCTGTGGACTCCATCCTCAAAAGCACCTGTTTTCGCTTTCGGCAGCCTCCGGAGCAAAAAAGACAAACGTCCAGCTTTTGCTGCCACAGCAAAGGTGCCAGCGGGGAAAAGTAATGCTGGTTCTCACTGCCTCCTGGAACCCTTTCAAATGCCACGGACAATTTGGCCCTCTCTGCTTTCCTGCGGACTCCATCCTCAAAAGCACCTGTTTTCGCTTTCGGCACCCTCCGGAGCAAAAAAGACAAACGTCCAGCTTTTGCTGCCACAGCAAAGGTGCCAGCGGGGAAAAGTAATGCTGGTTCTCACTGCCTCCTGGAACCCTTTCAAATGCCACAGACAATTTGGCCCTCTCTGCTTTCCTGCGGACTCCATCCTCAAAAGCACCTGTTTTCGCTTTCGGCAGCCTCCGGAGCAAAAAAGACAAACGTCCAGCTTTTGCTGCCACAGCAAAGGTGCCAGCGGGGAAAAGTAATGCTGGTTCTCACTGCCTCCTGGAACCCTTTCAAATGCCACAGACAATTTGGTCCTCTCTGCTTTCCTGCGGACTCCATCCTCAAAAGAACCTATTTTCGCTTTCGGCACCCTCCGGAGCAAAAAAGACAAACGTCCAGCTTTTGCTGCCACAGCAAAGGTGCCAGCGGGGAAAAGTAATGCTGGTTCTCACTGCCTCCTGGAACCCTTTCAAATGCCACAGACAATTTGGCCCTCTCTGCTTTCCTGCGGACTCCATCCTCAAAAGCACCTGTTTTCGCTTTCGGCGCCCTCCGGAGCAAAAAAGACAAACGTCCAGCTTTTGCTGCCACAGCAAAGGTGCCAGCGGGGAAAAGTAATGCTGGTTCTCACTGCCTCCTGGAACCCTTTCAAATGCCACAGACAATTTGGCCCTCTCTGCTTTGCTGCGGACTCCATCCTCAAAAGCACCTGTTTTCGCTTTCGGCAGCCTCCGGAGCAAAAAAGACAAATGTCCAGCTTTTGCTGCCACAGCAAAGGTGCCAGCGGGGAAAAGTAATTCTGGTTCTCACTGCCTCCTGGAACCCTTTCAAATGCCACAGACAATTTGGCCCTCTCTGCTTTCCTGCGGACTCCATCCTCAAAAGAACCTATTTTTGATTTCGGCGCCCTCCGGAGCAAAAAAGACAAACGTCCAGCTTTTGCTGCCACAGCAAAGGTACCAGCGGGGAAAAGTAATGCTGGTTCTCACTGCCTCCTGGAACCTCTTCAAATGCCCCAGACAATTTGGCCCTCTCTGCTTTCCTGCGGACTCCATCCTCAAAAGCACCTGTTTTCGCTTTCGGCAGCCTCCGGAGCAAAAAAGACAAACGTCCAGCTTTTGCTGCCACATCAAAGGTGCCAGCGGGGAAAAGTAATGCTGGTTCTCACTGCCTCCTGGAACCCTTTCAAATGCCACAGACAATTTGGCCCTCTCTGCTTTCCTGCGGACTCCATCCTCAAAAGCACCTGTTTTCGCTTTCGGCAGCCTCCGGAGCAAAAAAGACAAACGTCCAGCTTTTGCTGCCACAGCAAAGGTGCCAGCGGGGAAAAGTAATGCTGGTTCTCACTGCCTCCTGGAACCCTTTCAAATGCCCCAGACAATTTGGCCCTCTCTGCTTTCCTGCGGACTCTATCCTCAAAAGCGCCTTTTTTCACTTTCGCCGCCATCCGGTGGTAAAAAGACAAACGTCCAGCTTTTGCTGCCGCAGCAAAGGTGCCAGCGGGGAAAAGTAATGCTGGTCCTCACTGCCTCCTGGAACCTCTTTAAATGCCAAAGACAATTTGGCCCTCTCTGCTTTCCTGCGGACTCCATCATCAAAAGCACCTGTTTTCGCTTTCGGCAGCCTCCGGAGCTAAAAAGACAAACGTCCAGCTTTTGCTGCCACAGCAAAGGTGCCAGCGGGGAAAAGTAATGCTCGTTCTCACTGCCTCCTGGAACCCTTTCAAATGCCCCAGACAATTTGGCCCTCTCTGATTTCCTGCGGACTCCATCCTCAAAAGCACCTGTTTTCGCTTTCGGCAACCTCCGGAGCAAAAAAGACAAACGTCCAGCTTTTGCTGCCACAGCAAAGGTGCCAGCGGGGAAAAGTAATGCTGGTTCTCACTGCCTCCTGGAACCCTTTAAATGCCACAGACAATTTGGCCCTCTCTGCTTTCCTGCGGACTCCATCCTCAAAAGCACCTGTTTTCGCTTTCGGCAGCCTCCGGAGCAAATAAGACAAACGTCCAGCTTTTGCTGCCACAGCAAAGGTGCCAGCGGGGAAAAGTAATGCTGGTTCTCACTGCCTCCTGGAACCCTTTCAAATGCCACAGACAATTTGGTCCTCTCTGCTTTCCTGCGGACTCCATCCTCAAAAGAACCTATTTTCGCTTTCGGCACCCTCCGGAGCAAAAAAGACAAACGTCCAGCTTTTGCTGCCACAGCAAAGGTGCCAGCGGGGAAAAGTAATGCTGGTTCTCACTGCCTCCTGGAACCCTTTCAAATGCCACAGACAATTTGGCCCTCTCTGCTTTCCTGCGGACTCCATCCTCAAAAGCACCTGTTTTCGCTTTCGGCGCCCTCCGGAGCAAAAAAGACAAACGTCCAGCTTTTGCTGCCACAGCAAAGGTGCCAGCGGGGAAAAGTAATGCTGGTTCTCACTGCCTCCTGGAACCCTTTCAAATGCCACAGACAATTTGGCCCTCTCTGCTTTGCTGCGGACTCCATCCTCAAAAGCACCTGTTTTCGCTTTCGGCAGCCTCCGGAGCAAAAAAGACAAATGTCCAGCTTTTGCTGCCACAGCAAAGGTGCCAGCGGGGAAAAGTAATTCTGGTTCTCACTGCCTCCTGGAACCCTTTCAAATGCCACAGACAATTTGGCCCTCTCTGCTTTCCTGCGGACTCCATCCTCAAAAGAACCTATTTTCGCTTTCGGCAACCTCCGGAGCAAAAAAGACAAACGTCCAGCTTTTGCTGCCGCAGCAAAGGTGCCAGCGGGGAAAAGTAATGCTGGTTCTCACTGCCTCCTGGAACCCTTTCAAATGCCACAGACAATTTGGCCCTCTCTGCTTTCCTGCGGACTCCATCCTCAAAAGAACCTATTTTTGATTTCGGCGCCCTCCGGAGCAAAAAAGACAAACGTCCAGCTTTTGCTGCCACAGCAAAGGTACCAGCGGTGAAAAGTAATGCTGGTTCTCACTGCCTCCTGGAACCTCTTCAAATGCCCCAGACAATTTGGCCCTCTCTGCTTTCCTGCGGACTCCATCCTCAAAAGCACCTGTTTTCGCTTTCGGCAGCCTCCGGAGCAAAAAAGACAAACGTCCAGCTTTTGCTGCCACATCAAAGGTGCCAGCGGGGAAAAGTAATGCTGGTTCTCACTGCCTCCTGGAACCCTTTCAAATGCCACAGACAATTTGGCCCTCTCTGCTTTCCTGCGGACTCCATCCTCAAAAGCAGCTGTTTTCGCTTTCGGCAGCCTCCGGAGCAAAAAAGACAAACGTCCAGCTTTTGCTGCCACAGCAAAGGTGCCAGCGGGGAAAAGTAATGCTGGTTCTCACTGCCTCCTGGAACCCTTTCAAATGCCACAGACAATTTGGCCCTCTCTGCTTTCCTGCGGACTCCATCCTCAAAAGCACCTGTTTTCGCTTTCGGCAGCCTCCGGAGCAAAAAAGACAAACGTCCAGCTTTTGCTGCCACAGCAAAGGTGCCAGCGGGGAAAAGTAATTCTGGTTCTCACTGCCTCCTGGAACCCTTTCAAATGCCACAGACAATTTGGCCCTCTCTGCTTTCCTGCGGACTCCATCCTCAAAAGAACCTATTTTCGCTTTCGGCGCCCTCCGGAGCAAAAAAGACAAACGTCCAGCTTTTGCTGCCACAGCAAAGGTACCAGCGGGGAAAAGTAATGCTGGTTCTCACTGCCTCCTGGAACCCTTTCAAATGCCACAGACAATTTGGCCCTCTCTGCTTTCCTGCGGACTCCATCCTCAAAAGCACCTATTTTCGCTTTCGGCAACCTCCGGAGCAAAAAAGACAAACGTCCAGCTTTTGCTGCCACAGCAAAGGTGCCAGCGGGGAAAAGTAATGCTGGTTCTCACTGCCTCCTGGAACCTCTTCAAATGCCAAAGACAATTTGGCCCTCTCTGCTTTCCTGCGGACTCCATCCTCAAAAGCACCTTTTTTCGCTTTCGGCAGCCTCCGGAGCAAAAAAGACAAACGTCCAGCTTTTGCTGCCACAGCAAAGGTGCCAGCGGGGAAAAGTAATGCTGGTTCTCACTGCCTCCTGGAACCCTTTCAAATGCCACAGACAATTTGGCCCTCTCTGCTTTCCTGCGGACTCCATCCTCAAAAGCAGCTGTTTTCGCTTTCGGCAGCCTCCGGAGCAAAAAAGACAAACGTCCAGCTTTTGCTGCCACAGCAAAGGTGCCAGCGGGGAAAAGTAATGCTGGTTCTCACTGCCTCCTGGAACCCTTTCAAATGCCACAGACAATTTGGCCCTCTCTGCTTTCCTGCGGACTCCATCATCAAAAGCACCTGTTTTCGCTTTCGGCAGCCTCCGGAGCAAAAAAGACAAACGTCCAGCTTTTGCTGCCACAGCAAAGGTGCCAGCGGGGAAAAGTAATGCTGGTTCTCACTGCCTCCTGGAACCCTTTCAAATGCCCCAGACAATTTGGCCCTCTCTGCTTTCCTGCGGACTCTATCCTCAAAAGCGCCTTTTTTCACTTTCGCCGCCATCCGGTGGTAAAAAGACAAACGTCCAGCTTTTGCTGCCGCAGCAAAGGTGCCAGCGGGGAAAAGTAATGCTGGTCCTCACTGCCTCCTGGAACCTCTTTAAATGCCAAAGACAATTTGGCCCTCTCTGCTTTCCTGCGGACTCCATCATCAAAAGCACCTGTTTTCGCTTTCGGCAGCCTCCGGAGCAAAAAAGACAAACGTCCAGCTTTTGCTGCCACAGCAAAGGTGCCAGCGGGGAAAAGTAATGCTCGTTCTCACTGCCTCCTGGAACCCTTTCAAATGCCCCAGACAATTTGGCCCTCTCTGATTTCCTGCGGACTCCATCCTCAAAAGCACCTGTTTTCGCTTTCGGCAACCTCCGGAGCAAAAAAGACAAACGTCCAGCTTTTGCTGCCACAGCAAAGGTGCCAGCGGGGAAAAGTAATGCTGGTTCTCACTGCCTCCTGGAACCCTTTAAATGCCACAGACAATTTGGCCCTCTCTGCTTTCCTGCGGACTCCATCCTCAAAAGCACCTGTTTTCGCTTTCGGCAGCCTCCGGAGCAAATAAGACAAACGTCCAGCTTTTGCTGCCACAGCAAAGGTGCCAGCGGGGAAAAGTAATGCTGGTTCTCACTGCCTCCTGGAACTCCTTCAAATGCCACGGACAATTTGGCTCTCTCTGCTTTCCTGCAGACTCCATCCTCAAAAGCACCTGTTTTCGCTTTCGGCAACCTCCGGAGCAAAAAAGACAAAACGTCCAGCTTTTGCTGCCACAGCAAAGGTGCCAGCGGGGAAAAGTAATGCTGGTTCTCACTGCCTCCTGGAACCCTTTCAAATGCCACAGACAATTTGGCCCTCTCTGCTTTCCTGCGGACTCCATCCTCAAAAGCACCTGTTTTCGCTTTTGGCAACCTCCGGAGCAAAAAAGACAAACGTCCAGCTTTTGCTGCCACAGCAAAGGTGCCAGCGGGGAAAAGTAATGCTGGTTCTCACTGCCTCCTGGAACCCTTTCAAATGCCCCAGACAATTTGGCCCTCTCTGCTTTCCTGCGGACTCTATCCTCAAAAGCGCCTTTTTTCACTTTCGGCGCCATCCGGTGGTAAAAAGACAAACGTCCAGCTTTTGCTGCCGCAGCAAAGGTGCCAGCGGGGAAAAGTAACGCTGGTCCTCACTGCCTCCTGGAACCTCTATAAATGCCAAAGACAATTTGGCCCTCTCTGCTTTCCTGCGGACTCCATCCTCAAAAGCACCTGTTTTCGCTTTCGGCAGCCTCCGGAGCAAAAAAGTCAAACGTCCAGCTTTTGCTGCCACAGCAAAGGTGCCAGCGGGGAAAAGTAATGCTGGTTCTCACTGCCTCCTGGAACCCTTTCAAATGCCACAGACAATTTGGCCCTCTCTGCTTTCCTGCGGACTCCATCCTCAAAAGCACCTGTTTTCGCTTTCGGCAGCCTCCGGAGCAAAAAAGACAAACGTCCAGCTTTTGCTGCCACAGCAAAGGTGCCAGCGGGGAAAAGTAATGCTGGTTCTCACTGCCTCCTGGAACCCTTTCAAATGCCACAGACAATTTGGCCCTCTCTGCTTTCCTGCGGACTCCATCATCAAAAGCACCTGTTTTCGCTTTCGGCAGCCTCCGGAGCAAAAAAGACAAACGTCCAGCTTTTGCTGCCACAGCAAAGGTGCCAGCGGGGAAAAGTAATGCTGGTTCTCACTGCCTCCTGGAACCCTTTCAAATGCCCCAGACAATTTGGCCCTCTCTGCTTTCCTGCGGACTCTATCCTCAAAAGCGCCTTTTTTCACTTTCGCCGCCATCCGGTGGTAAAAAGACAAACGTCCAGCTTTTGCTGCCGCAGCAAAGGTGCCAGCGGGGAAAAGTAATGCTGGTCCTCACTGCCTCCTGGAACCTCTTTAAATGCCAAAGACAATTTGGCCCTCTCTGCTTTCCTGCGGACTCCATCATCAAAAGCACCTGTTTTCGCTTTCGGCAGCCTCCGGAGCAAAAAAGACAAACGTCCAGCTTTTGCTGCCACAGCAAAGGTGCCAGCGGGGAAAAGTAATGCTCGTTCTCACTGCCTCCTGGAACCCTTTCAAATGCCCCAGACAATTTGGCCCTCTCTGATTTCCTGCGGACTCCATCCTCAAAAGCACCTGTTTTCGCTTTCGGCAACCTCCGGAGCAAAAAAGACAAACGTCCAGCTTTTGCTGCCACAGCAAAGGTGCCAGCGGGGAAAAGTAATGCTGGTTCTCACTGCCTCCTGGAACCCTTTAAATGCCACAGACAATTTGGCCCTCTCTGCTTTCCTGCGGACTCCATCCTCAAAAGCACCTGTTTTCGCTTTCGGCAGCCTCCGGAGCAAATAAGACAAACGTCCAGCTTTTGCTGCCACAGCAAAGGTGCCAGCGGGGAAAAGTAATGCTGGTTCTCACTGCCTCCTGGAACTCCTTCAAATGCCACGGACAATTTGGCTCTCTCTGCTTTCCTGCGGACTCCATCCTCAAAAGCACCTATTTTCGCTTTCGGCAACCTCCGCAGCAAAAAAGACAAACGTCCAGCTTTTGCTGCCACAGCAAAGGTACCAGCGGGGAAAAGTAATGCTGGTTCTCACTGCCTCCTGGAACCCTTTCAAATGCCACAGACAATTTGGCCCTCTCTGCTTTCCTGCGGACTCCATCCTCAAAAGCACCTGTTTTCGCTTTCGGCAGCCTCCGGAGCAAAAAAGACAAACGTCCAGCTTTTGCTGCCACAGCAAAGGTGCCAGCGGGGAAAAGTAATGCTGGTTCTCACTGCCTCCTGGAACTCCTTCAAATGCCACGGACAATTTGGCTCTCTCTGCTTTCCTGCGGACTCCATCCTCAAAAGCACCTGTTTTCGCTTTCGGCAACCTCCGGAGCAAAAAAGACAAACGTCCAGCTTTTGCTGCCACAGCAAAGGTGCCAGCGGGGAAAAGTAATGCTGGTTCTCACTGCCTCCTGGAACCCTTTCAAATGCCACAGACAATTTGGCCCTCTCTGCTTTCCTGCGGACTCCATCCTCAAAAGCACCTGTTTTCGCTTTTGGCAACCTCGGGAGCAAAAAAGACAAACGTCCAGCTTTTGCTGCCACAGCAAAGGTGCCAGCGGGGAAAAGTAATGCTGGTTCTCACTGCCTCCTGGAACCCTTTCAAATGCCCCAGACAATTTGGCCCTCTCTGCTTTCCTGCGGACTCTATCCTCAAAAGCGCCTTTTTTCACTTTCGGCGCCATCCGGTGGTAAAAAGACAAACGTCCAGCTTTTGCTGCCGCAGCAAAGGTGCCAGCGGGGAAAAGTAACGCTGGTCCTCACTGCCTCCTGGAACCTCTATAAATGCCAAAGACAATTTGGCCCTCTCTGCTTTCCTGCGGACTCCATCCTCAAAAGCACCTGTTTTCGCTTTCGGCAGCCTCCGGAGCAAAAAAGTCAAACGTCCAGCTTTTGCTGCCACAGCAAAGGTGCCAGCGGGGAAAAGTAATGCTGGTTCTCACTGCCTCCTGGAACCCTTTCAAATGCCACAGACAATTTGGCCCTCTCTGCTTTCCTGCGGACTCCATCCTCAAAAGCAGCTGTTTTCGCTTTCGGCAGCCTCCGGAGCAAAAAAGACAAACGTCCAGCTTTTGCTGCCACAGCAAAGGTGCCAGCGGGGAAAAGTAATGCTGGTTCTCACTGCCTCCTGGAACCCTTTCAAATGCCACAGACAATTTGGCCCTCTCTGCTTTCCTGCGGACTCCATCATCAAAAGCACCTGTTTTCGCTTTCGGCAGCCTCCGGAGCAAAAAAGACAAACGTCCAGATTTTGCTGCCACAGCAAAGGTGCCAGCGGGGAAAAGTAATGCTGGTTCTCACTGCCTCCTGGAACCCTTTCAAATGCCCCAGACAATTTGGCCCTCTCTGCTTTCCTGCGGACTCTATCCTCAAAAGCAGCTGTTTTCGCTTTCGCCGCCATCCGGTGGTAAAAAGACAAACGTCCAGCTTTTGCTGCCGCAGCAAAGGTGCCAGCGGGGAAAAGTAATGCTGGTCCTCACTGCCTCCTGGAACCTCTTTAAATGCCAAAGACAATTTGGCCCTCTCTGCTTTCCTGCGGACTCCATCCTCAAAAGCACCTGTTTTCGCTTTCGGCAGCCTCCGGAGCAAAAAAGACAAACGTCCAGCTTTTGCTGCCACAGCAAAGGTGCCAGCGGGGAAAAGTAATGCTGGTTCTCACTGCCTCCTGGAACCCTTTCAAATGCCACAGACAATTTGGCCCTCTCTGCTTTCCTGCGGACTCCATCCTCAAAAGCACCTGTTTTCGCTTTCGGCAACCTCCGGAGCAAAAAAGACAAACGTCCAGCTTTTGCTGCCACAGCAAAGGTGCCAGCGGGGAAAAGTAATGCTGGTTCTCACTGCCTCCTGGAACCCTTTAAATGCCACAGACAATTTGGCCCTCTCTGCTTTCCTGCGGACTCCATCCTCAAAAGCACCTGTTTTCGCTTTCGGCAGCCTCCGGAGCAAAAAAGACAAACGTCCAGCTTTTGCTGACACAGCAAAGGTGCCAGCGGGGAAAAGTAATGCTGGTTCTCACTGCCTCCTGGAACTCCTTCAAATGCCACAGACAATTTGGCTCTCTCTGCTTTCCTGCGGACTCCATCCTCAAAAGCACCTATTTTCGCTTTCGGCAACCTCCGCAGCAAAAAAGACAAACGTCCAGCTTTTGCTGCCACAGCAAAGGTACCAGCGGGGAAAAGTAATGCTGGTTCTCACTGCCTCCTGGAACCCTTTCAAATGCCACAGACAATTTGGCCCTCTCTGCTTTCCTGCGGACTCCATCCTCAAAAGCACCTGTTTTCGCTTTCGGCAGCCTCCGGAGCAAAAAAGACAAACGTCCAGCTTTTGCTGCCACAGCAAAGGTGCCAGCGGGGAAAAGTAATGCTGGTTCTCACTGCCTCCTGGAACTCCTTCAAATGCCACGGACAATTTGGCTCTCTCTGCTTTCCTGCGGACTCCATCCTCAAAAGCACCTGTTTTCGCTTTCGGCAGCCTCCGGAGCAAAAAAGACAAACGTCCAGCTTTTGCTGCCACAGCAAAGGTGCCAGCGGGGAAAAGTAATGCTGGTTCTCACTGCCTCCTGGAACCCTTTCAAATGCCACAGACAATTTGGCCCTCTCTGCTTTCCTGCGGACTCCATCCTCAAAAGCACCTGTTTTCGCTTTTGGCAACCTCCGGAGCAAAAAAGACAAACGTCCAGCTTTTGCTGCCACAGCAAAGGTGCCAGCGGGGAAAAGTAATGCTGGTTCTCACTGCCTCCTGGAACCCTTTCAAATGCCACAGACAATTTGGCCCTCTCTGCTTTCCTGCGGACTCTATCCTCAAAAGCGCCTTTTTTCACTTTCGGCGCCATCCGGTGTTAAAAAGACAAACGTCCAGCTTTTGCTGCCGCAGCAAAGGTGCCAGCGGGGAAAAGTAATGCTGGTCCTCACTGCCTCCTGGAACCTCTTTAAATGCCACAGACAATTTGGCCCTCTCTGCTTTCCTGCGGACTCCATCCTCAAAAGCACCTGTTTTCGCTTTCGGCAGCCTCCGGAGCAAAAAAGACAAACGTCCAGCTTTTGCTGCCACAGCAAAGGTGCCAGCGGGGAAAAGTAATGCTGGTTCTCACTGCCTCCTGGAACCCTTTCAAATGCCACAGACAATTTGGCCCTCTCTGCTTTCCTGCGGACTCCATCCTCAAAAGCACCTGTTTTCGCTTTCGGCAGCCTCCGGAGCAAAAAAGACAAACGTCCAGCTTTTGCTGCCACAGCAAAGGTGCCAGCGGGGAAAAGTAATGCTGGTTCTCACTGCCTCCTGGAACCCTTTCAAATGCCACAGACAATTTGGCCCTCTCTGCTTTCCTGCGGACTCCATCATCAAAAGCACCTGTTTTCGCTTTCGGCAGCCTCCGGAGCAAAAAAGACAAACGTCCAGATTTTGCTGCCACAGCAAAGGTGCCAGCGGGGAAAAGTAATGCTGGTTCTCACTGCCTCCTGGAACCCTTTCAAATGCCCCAGACAATTTGGCCCTCTCTGCTTTCCTGCGGACTCTATCCTCAAAAGCGCCTTTTTTCACTTTCGCCGCCATCCGGTGGTAAAAAGACAAACGTCCAGCTTTTGCTGCCGCAGCAAAGGTGCCAGCGGGGAAAAGTAATGCTGGTCCTCACTGCCTCCTGGAACCTCTTTAAATGCCAAAGACAATTTGGCCCTCTCTGCTTTCCTGCGGACTCCATCATCAAAAGCACCTGTTTTCGCTTTCGGCAGCCTCCGGAGCAAAAAAGACAAACGTCCAGCTTTTGCTGCCACAGCAAAGGTGCCAGCGGGGAAAAGTAATGCTCGTTCTCACTGCCTCCTGGAACCCTTTCAAATGCCCCAGACAATTTGGCCCTCTCTGATTTCCTGCGGACTCCATCCTCAAAAGCACCTGTTTTCGCTTTCGGCAACCTCCGGAGCAAAAAAGACAAACGTCCAGCTTTTGCTGCCACAGCAAAGGTGCCAGCGGGGAAAAGTAATGCTGGTTCTCACTGCCTCCTGGAACCCTTTAAATGCCACAGACAATTTGGCCCTCTCTGCTTTCCTGCGGACTCCATCCTCAAAAGCACCTGTTTTCGCTTTCGGCAGCCTCCGGAGCAAATAAGACAAACGTCCAGCTTTTGCTGCCACAGCAAAGGTGCCAGCGGGGAAAAGTAATGCTGGTTCTCACTGCCTCCTGGAACTCCTTCAAATGCCACGGACAATTTGGCTCTCTCTGCTTTCCTGCGGACTCCATCCTCAAAAGCACCTATTTTCGCTTTCGGCAACCTCCGCAGCAAAAAAGACAAACGTCCAGCTTTTGCTGCCACAGCAAAGGTACCAGCGGGGAAAAGTAATGCTGGTTCTCACTGCCTCCTGGAACCCTTTCAAATGCCACAGACAATTTGGCCCTCTCTGCTTTCCTGCGGACTCCATCCTCAAAAGCACCTGTTTTCGCTTTCGGCAGCCTCCGGAGCAAAAAAGACAAACGTCCAGCTTTTGCTGCCACAGCAAAGGTGCCAGCGGGGAAAAGTAATGCTGGTTCTCACTGCCTCCTGGAACTCCTTCAAATGCCACGGACAATTTGGCTCTCTCTGCTTTCCTGCGGACTCCATCCTCAAAAGCACCTGTTTTCGCTTTCGGCAACCTCCGGAGCAAAAAAGACAAACGTCCAGCTTTTGCTGCCACAGCAAAGGTGCCAGCGGGGAAAAGTAATGCTGGTTCTCACTGCCTCCTGGAACCCTTTCAAATGCCACAGACAATTTGGCCCTCTCTGCTTTCCTGCGGACTCCATCCTCAAAAGCACCTGTTTTCGCTTTTGGCAACCTCGGGAGCAAAAAAGACAAACGTCCAGCTTTTGCTGCCACAGCAAAGGTGCCAGCGGGGAAAAGTAATGCTGGTTCTCACTGCCTCCTGGAACCCTTTCAAATGCCCCAGACAATTTGGCCCTCTCTGCTTTCCTGCGGACTCTATCCTCAAAAGCGCCTTTTTTCACTTTCGGCGCCATCCGGTGGTAAAAAGACAAACGTCCAGCTTTTGCTGCCGCAGCAAAGGTGCCAGCGGGGAAAAGTAACGCTGGTCCTCACTGCCTCCTGGAACCTCTATAAATGCCAAAGACAATTTGGCCCTCTCTGCTTTCCTGCGGACTCCATCCTCAAAAGCACCTGTTTTCGCTTTCGGCAGCCTCCGGAGCAAAAAAGTCAAACGTCCAGCTTTTGCTGCCACAGCAAAGGTGCCAGCGGGGAAAAGTAATGCTGGTTCTCACTGCCTCCTGGAACCCTTTCAAATGCCACAGACAATTTGGCCCTCTCTGCTTTCCTGCGGACTCCATCCTCAAAAGCAGCTGTTTTCGCTTTCGGCAGCCTCCGGAGCAAAAAAGACAAACGTCCAGCTTTTGCTGCCACAGCAAAGGTGCCAGCGGGGAAAAGTAATGCTGGTTCTCACTGCCTCCTGGAACCCTTTCAAATGCCACAGACAATTTGGCCCTCTCTGCTTTCCTGCGGACTCCATCATCAAAAGCACCTGTTTTCGCTTTCGGCAGCCTCCGGAGCAAAAAAGACAAACGTCCAGATTTTGCTGCCACAGCAAAGGTGCCAGCGGGGAAAAGTAATGCTGGTTCTCACTGCCTCCTGGAACCCTTTCAAATGCCCCAGACAATTTGGCCCTCTCTGCTTTCCTGCGGACTCTATCCTCAAAAGCAGCTGTTTTCGCTTTCGCCGCCATCCGGTGGTAAAAAGACAAACGTCCAGCTTTTGCTGCCGCAGCAAAGGTGCCAGCGGGGAAAAGTAATGCTGGTCCTCACTGCCTCCTGGAACCTCTTTAAATGCCAAAGACAATTTGGCCCTCTCTGCTTTCCTGCGGACTCCATCCTCAAAAGCACCTGTTTTCGCTTTCGGCAGCCTCCGGAGCAAAAAAGACAAACGTCCAGCTTTTGCTGCCACAGCAAAGGTGCCAGCGGGGAAAAGTAATGCTGGTTCTCACTGCCTCCTGGAACCCTTTCAAATGCCACAGACAATTTGGCCCTCTCTGCTTTCCTGCGGACTCCATCCTCAAAAGCACCTGTTTTCGCTTTCGGCAACCTCCGGAGCAAAAAAGACAAACGTCCAGCTTTTGCTGCCACAGCAAAGGTGCCAGCGGGGAAAAGTAATGCTGGTTCTCACTGCCTCCTGGAACCCTTTAAATGCCACAGACAATTTGGCCCTCTCTGCTTTCCTGCGGACTCCATCCTCAAAAGCACCTGTTTTCGCTTTCGGCAGCCTCCGGAGCAAAAAAGACAAACGTCCAGCTTTTGCTGACACAGCAAAGGTGCCAGCGGGGAAAAGTAATGCTGGTTCTCACTGCCTCCTGGAACTCCTTCAAATGCCACAGACAATTTGGCTCTCTCTGCTTTCCTGCGGACTCCATCCTCAAAAGCACCTATTTTCGCTTTCGGCAACCTCCGCAGCAAAAAAGACAAACGTCCAGCTTTTGCTGCCACAGCAAAGGTACCAGCGGGGAAAAGTAATGCTGGTTCTCACTGCCTCCTGGAACCCTTTCAAATGCCACAGACAATTTGGCCCTCTCTGCTTTCCTGCGGACTCCATCCTCAAAAGCACCTGTTTTCGCTTTCGGCAGCCTCCGGAGCAAAAAAGACAAACGTCCAGCTTTTGCTGCCACAGCAAAGGTGCCAGCGGGGAAAAGTAATGCTGGTTCTCACTGCCTCCTGGAACTCCTTCAAATGCCACGGACAATTTGGCTCTCTCTGCTTTCCTGCGGACTCCATCCTCAAAAGCACCTGTTTTCGCTTTCGGCAGCCTCCGGAGCAAAAAAGACAAACGTCCAGCTTTTGCTGCCACAGCAAAGGTGCCAGCGGGGAAAAGTAATGCTGGTTCTCACTGCCTCCTGGAACCCTTTCAAATGCCACAGACAATTTGGCCCTCTCTGCTTTCCTGCGGACTCCATCCTCAAAAGCACCTGTTTTCGCTTTTGGCAACCTCCGGAGCAAAAAAGACAAACGTCCAGCTTTTGCTGCCACAGCAAAGGTGCCAGCGGGGAAAAGTAATGCTGGTTCTCACTGCCTCCTGGAACCCTTTCAAATGCCACAGACAATTTGGCCCTCTCTGCTTTCCTGCGGACTCCATCCTCAAAAGCGCCTTTTTTCACTTTCGGCGCCATCCGGTGTTAAAAAGACAAACGTCCAGCTTTTGCTGCCGCAGCAAAGGTGCCAGCGGGGAAAAGTAATGCTGGTCCTCACTGCCTCCTGGAACCTCTTTAAATGCCACAGACAATTTGGCCCTCTCTGCTTTCCTGCGGACTCCATCCTCAAAAGCACCTGTTTTCGCTTTCGGCAGCCTCCGGAGCAAAAAAGACAAACGTCCAGCTTTTGCTGCCACAGCAAAGGTGCCAGCGGGGAAAAGTAATGCTGGTTCTCACTGCCTCCTGGAACCCTTTCAAATGCCACAGACAATTTGGCCCTCTCTGCTTTCCTGCGGACTCCATCCTCAAAAGCACCTGTTTTCGCTTTCGGCAGCCTCCGGAGCAAAAAAGACAAACGTCCAGCTTTTGCTGCCACAGCAAAGGTGCCAGCGGGGAAAAGTAATGCTGGTTCTCACTGCCTCCTGGAACCCTTTCAAATGCCACAGACAATTTGGCCCTCTCTGCTTTCCTGCGGACTCCATCATCAAAAGCACCTGTTTTCGCTTTCGGCAGCCTCCGGAGCAAAAAAGACAAACGTCCAGATTTTGCTGCCACAGCAAAGGTGCCAGCGGGGAAAAGTAATGCTGGTTCTCACTGCCTCCTGGAACCCTTTCAAATGCCCCAGACAATTTGGCCCTCTCTGCTTTCCTGCGGACTCTATCCTCAAAAGCGCCTTTTTTCACTTTCGGCGCCATCCGGTGGTAAAAAGACAAACGTCCAGCTTTTGCTGCCGCAGCAAAGGTGCCAGCGGGGAAAAGTAATGCTGGTCCTCACTGCCTCCTGGAACCTCTTCAAATGCCCTAGACAATTTCGCCCTCTCTGCTTTCCTGCGGACTCCATCATCAAAAGCACCTGTTTTCGCTTTCGGCAGCCTCCGGAGCAAAAAAGACAAACGTCCAGCTTTTGCTGCCACAGCAAAGGTGCCAGCGGGGAAAAGTAATGCTGGTTCTCACTGCCTCCTGGAACTCCTTCAAATGCCACGGACAATTTGGCTCTCTCTGCTTTCCTGCGGACTCCATCCTCAAAAGCACCTATTTTCGCTTTCGGCAACCTCCGCAGCAAAAAAGACAAACGTCCAGCTTTTGCTGCCACAGCAAAGGTACCAGCGGGGAAAAGTAATGCTGGTTCTCACTGCCTCCTGGAACCCTTTCAAATGCCACAGACAATTTGGCCCTCTCTGCTTTCCTGCGGACTCCATCCTCAAAAGCACCTGTTTTCGCTTTCGGCAGCCTCCGGAGCAAAAAAGACAAACGTCCAGCTTTTGCTGCCACAGCAAAGGTGCCAGCGGGGAAAAGTAATGCTGGTTCTCACTGCCTCCTGGAACTCCTTCAAATGCCACGGACAATTTGGCTCTCTCTGCTTTCCTGCGGACTCCATCCTCAAAAGCACCTGTTTTCGCTTTCGGCAACCTCCGGAGCAAAAAAGACAAACGTCCAGCTTTTGCTGCCACAGCAAAGGTGCCAGCGGGGAAAAGTAATGCTGGTTCTCACTGCCTCCTGGAACCCTTTCAAATGCCACAGACAATTTGGCCCTCTCTGCTTTCCTGCGGACTCCATCCTCAAAAGCACCTGTTTTCGCTTTTGGCAATCTCCGGAGCAAAAAAGACAAACGTCCAGCTTTTGCTGCCACAGCAAAGGTGCCAGCGGGGAAAAGTAATGCTGGTTCTCACTGCCTCCTGGAACCCTTTCAAATGCCCCAGACAATTTGGCCCTCTCTGCTTTCCTGCGGACTCTATCCTCAAAAGCGCCTTTTTTCACTTTCGCCGCCATCCGGTGGTAAAAAGACAAACGTCCAGCTTTTGCTGCCGCAGCAAAGGTGCCTGCGGGGAAAAGTAATGTTGGTCCTCACTGCCTCCTGGAACCTCTTTAAATGCCAAAGACAATTTGGCCCTCTCTGCTTTCCTGCAGACTCCATCCTCAAAAGCACCTGTTTTCGCTTTCGGCAGCCTCCGGAGCAAAAAAGACAAACGTCCAGCTTTTGCTGCCACAGCAAAGGTGCCAGCGGGGAAAAGTAATGCTGGTCCTCACTGCCTCCTGGAACCCTTTCAAATGCTACGGACAATTTGGCCCTCTCTGCTTTCCTGCGGACTCCATCCTCAAAAGCACTTTTTTTTGCTTTCGGCAGCCTCCGGAGCAAAAAAGACAAACGTCCAGCTTTTGCTGCCACAGCAAAGGTGCCAGCGGGGAAAAGTAATGCTGGTTCTCACTGCCTCCTGGAACCCTTTCAAATGCCACAGACAATTTGGCCCTCTCTGCTTTGCTGCGGACTCCATCCTCAAAAGCAGCTGTTTTCGCTTTCGGCAGCCTCCGGAGCAAAAAAGACAATCGTCCAGCTTTTGCTGCCACAGCAAAGGTGCCAGCGGGGAAAAGTAATGCTGGTTCTCCCTGCCTCCTGGAACCCTTTCAAATGCCATAGACAATTTGGCCCTCTCTGCTTTCCTGCGGACTCCATCCTCAAAAGCACCTGTTTTCGCTTTCGGCAGCCTCCGGAGCAAAAAAGACAAACGTCCAGCTTTTGCTGCCACAGCAAAGGTGCCAGCGGGGAAAAGTAATGCTGGTTCTCACTGCCTCCTGGAACCCTTTCAAATGCCACAGACAATTTGGCCCTCTCTGCTTTCCTGCGGACTCCATCCTCAAAAGCACCTGTTTTCGCTTTCGGCAGCCTCCGGAGCAAAAAAGACAAACGTCCAGCTTTTGCTGCCACAGCAAAGGTGCCAGCGGGGAAAAGTAATGCTGGTTCTCACTGCCTCCTGGAACCCTTTCAAATGCCACAGACAATTTGGCCCTCTCTGCTTTCCTGCGGACTCCATCCTCAAAAGCACCTGTTTTCGCTTTCGGCAGCCTCCGGAGCAAATAAGACAAACGTCCAGCTTTTGCTGCCACAGCAAAGGTGCCAGCGGGGAAAAGTAATGCTGGTTCTCACTGCCTCCTGGAACTCCTTCAAATGCCACGGACAATTTGGCTCTCTCTGCTTTCCTGCGGACTCCATCCTCAGAAGCACCTATTTTCGCTTTCGGCAACCTCCGGAGCAAAAAAGACAAACGTCCAGCTTTTGCTGCCACAGCAAAGGTGCCAGCGGGGAAAAGTAATGCTGGTTCTCACTGCCTCCTGGAACCCTTTCAAATGCCACAGACAATTTGGCCCTCTCTGCTGTCCTGCGGACTCCATCCTCAAAAGAACCTATTTTCGCTTTCGGCGCCCTCCGGAGCAAAAAAGACAAACGTCCAGCTTTTGCTGCCACAGCAAAGGTGCTAGCGGGGAAAAGTAATGCTGGTTCTCACTGCCTCCTGGAACCCTTTCAAATGCCACAGACAATTTGGCCCTCTCTGCTTTCCTGCGGACTCCATCCTCAAAAGCACCTGTTTTCGCTTTCGGCAACCTCAGGAGCAAAAAAGACAAACGTCCAGCTTTTGCTGCCACAGCAAAGGTGCCAGCGGGGAAAAGTAATGCTGGTTCTCACTGCCTCCTGGAACCCTTTCAAATGCCACAGACAATTTGGCCCTCTCTGCTTTCCTGCGGACTCCATCCTCAAAAGCACCTGTTTTCGCTTTCGGCAGCCTCCGGAGCAAATAAGACAAACGTCCAGCTTTTGCTGCCACAGCAAAGGTGCCAGCGGGGAATAGTAATGCTGGTTCTCACTGCCTCCTGGAACTCCTTCAAATGCCACGGACAATTTGGCTCTCTCTGCTTTCCTGCGGACTCCATCCTCAAAAGCACCTATTTTCGCTTTCGGCAACCTCCGGAGCAAAAAAGACAAACGTCCAGCTTTTGCTGCCACAGCAAAGGTGCCAGCGGGGAAAAGTAATGCTGGTTCTCACTGCCTCCTGGAACCCTTTCAAATGCCACAGACAATTTGGCCCTCTCTGCTTTCCTGCCGACTCCATCCTCAAAAGAACCTATTTTTGCTTTCGGCGCCCTCCGGAGCAAAAAAGACAAACGTCCAGCTTTTGCTGCCACAGCAAAGGTGCCAGCGGGGAAAAGTAATGCTGGTTCTCACTGCCTCCTGGAACCTCTTCAAATGCCACAGACAATTTGGCCCTCTCTGCTTTCCTGCGGACTCCATCCTCAAAAGCACCTGTTTTCGCTTTCGGCAGCCTCCGGAGCAAAAAAGACAAACGTCCAGCTTTTGCTGCCACAGCAAAGGTGCCAGCGGGGAAAAGTAATGCTGGTTCTCACTGCCTCCTGGAACCCTTTCAAATGCCACAGACAATTTGGCCCTCTCTGCTTTCCTGTGGACTCCATCCTCAAAAGCACCTGTTTTCGCTTTCGGCAGCCTCCGGAGCAAAAAAGACAAACGTCCAGCTTTTGCTGCCACAGCAAAGGTGCCAGCGGGGAAAAGTAATGCTGGTTCTCACTGCCTCCTGGAACCCTTTCAAATGCCACAGACAATTTGGCCCTCTCTGCTTTCCTGCGGACTCCATCCTCAAAAGCACCTGTTTTCGCTTTCGGCAGCCTCCGGAGCAAAAAAGACAAACGTCCAGCTTTTGCTGCCACAGCAAAGGTGCCAGCGGGGAAAAGTAATGCTGGTTCTCACTGCCTCCTGGAACCCTTTCAAATGCCACGGACAAATTGGCCCTCTCTGCTTTCCTGCGGACTCCATCCTCAAAAGCACCTGTTTTCGCTTTCGGCAGCCTCCGGAGCAAAAAAGACAAACGTCCAGCTTTTGCTGCCACAGCAAAGGTGCCAGCGGGGAAAAGTAATGCTGGTTCTCACTGCCTCCTGGAACCCTTTCAAATGCCCCAGACAATTTGGCCCTCTCTGCTTTCCTGCGGACTCTATCCTCAAAAGCGCCTTTTTTCACTTTCGGCGCCCTCCGGTGGTAAAAAGACAAACGTCCAGCTTTTGCTGCCGCAGCAAAGGTGCCAGCGGGGAAAAGTAATGCTGGTCCTCATTGCCTCCTGGAACCTCTTTAAATGCCAAAGACAATTTGGCCCTCTCTGCTTTCCTGCGGACTCCATCATCAAAAGCACCTGTTTTCGCTTTCGGCAGCCTCCGGAGCAAATAAGACAAACGTCCAGCTTTTGCTGCCACAGCAAAGGTGCCAGCGGGGAAAAGTAATGCTGGTTCTCACTGCCTCCTGGAACCCTTTCAAATGCCACAGACAATTTGGCCCTCTCTGCTTTCCTGCGGACTCCATCCTCAAAAGCACCTGTTTTCGCTTTCGGCAACCTCCGGAGCAAAAAAGACAAACGTCCAGCTTTTGCTGCCACAGCAAAGGTGCCAGCGGGGAAAAGTAATGCTGGTTCTCACTGCCTCCTGGAACCCTTTCAAATGCCACGGACAATTTGGCCCTCTCTGCTTTCCTGCGGACTCCATCCTCAAAAGCACCTGTTTTCGCTTTCGGCAGCCTCCGGAGCAAAAAAGACAAACGTCCAGCTTTTGCTGCCACAGCAAAGGTGCCAGCGGGGAAAAGGAATGCTGGTTCTCACTGCCTCCTGGAACCCTTTCAAATGCCACAGACAATTTGGCCCTCTCTGCTTTGCTGCGGACTCCATCCTCAAAAGAACCTATTTTCGCTTTCGGCGCCCTCCGGAGCAAAAAAGACAAAAGTCCAGCTTTTGCTGCCACAGCAAAGGTACCAGCGGGGAAAAGTAATGCTGGTTCTCACTGCCTCCTGGAACCCTTTCAAATGCCACAGACAATTTGGCCCTCTCTGCTTTCCTGCAGACTCCATCCTCAAAAGCACCTGTTTTCGCTTTCGGCAGCCTCCGGAGCAAAAAAGACAAACGTCCAGCTTTTGCTGCCACAGCAAAGGTACCAGCAGGGAAAAGTAATGCTGGTTCTCACTGCCTCCTGGAACTCCTTCAAATGCCACGGACAATTTGGCTCTCTCTGCTTTCCTGCGGACTCCATCCTCAAAAGCACCTGTTTTCGCTTTCGGCAGCCTCCGGAGCAAAAAAGACAAACGTCCAGCTTTTGCTGCCACAGCAAAGGTGCCAGCGGGGAAAAGTAATGCTGGTTCTCACTGCCTCCTGGAACCCTTTCAAATGCCACAGACAATTTGGCCCTCTCTGCTTTCCTGCGGACTCCATCCTCAAAAGCACCTGTTTTCGCTTTCGGCAGCCTCCGGAGCAAAAAAGACAAACGTCCAGCTTTTGCTGCCACAGCAAAGGTGCCAGCGGGGAAAAGTAATGCTGGTTCTCACTGCCTCCTGGAACCCTTTCAAATGCCACAGACAATTTGGCCCTCTCTGCTTTCCTGCGGACTCCATCTTCAAAAGCACCTGTTTTCGCTTTCGGCAGCCTCCGGAGCAAAAAAGACAAACGTCCAGCTTTTGCTGCCACAGCAAAGGTGCCAGCGGGGAAAAGTAATGCTGGTTCTCACTGCCTCCTGGAACTCTTTCAAATGCCACAGACAATTTGGCCCTCTCTGCTTTCCTGCGGACTCTATCCTCAAAAGCGCCTTTTTTCACTTTCGGCGCCATCCGGTGGTAAAAAGACAAATGTCCAGCTTTTGCTGCCGCAGCAAAGGTGCCAGCGGGGAAAAGTAATGCTGGTCCTCACTGCCTCCTGGAACCTCTTTAAATGCCAAAGACAATTTGGCCCTCTCTGCTTTCCTGCGGACTCCATCATCAAAAGCACCTGTTTTCGCTTTGGGCAGCCTCCGGAGCAAAAAAGACAAACGTCCAGCTTTTGCTGCCACAGCAAAGGTGCCAGCGGGGAAAAGTAATGCTGGTTCTCACTGCCTCCTGGAACCCTTTCAAATGCCCCAGACAATTTGGCCCTCTCTGCTTTCCTGCGGACTCTATCCTCAAAAGCAGCTGTTTTCGCTTTCGCCGCCATCCGGTGGTAAAAAGACAAACGTCCAGCTTTTGCTGCCGCAGCAAAGGTGCCAGCGGGGAAAAGTAATGCTGGTTCTCACTGCCTCCTGGAACTCCTTCAAATGCCACGGATAATTTGGCTCTCTCTGCTTTCCTGCGGACTCCATCCTCAAAAGCACCTATTTTCGCTTTCGGCAACCTCCGCAGCAAAAAAGACAAACGTCCAGCTTTTGCTGCCACAGCAAAGGTACCAGCGGGGAAAAGTAATGCTGGTTCTCACTGCCTCCTGGAACCCTTTCAAATGCCACAGACAATTTGGCCCTCTCTGCTTTCCTGCGGACTCCATCCTCAAAAGCACCTGTTTTCGCTTTCGGCAGCCTCCGGAGCAAAAAAGACAAACGTCCAGCTTTTGCTGCCACAGCAAAGGTGCCAGCGGGGAAAAGTAATGCTGGTTCTCACTGCCTCCTGGAACTCCTTCAAATGCCACGGACAATTTGGCTTTCTCTGCTTTCCTGCGGACTCCATCCTCAAAAGCACCTGTTTTCGCTTTCGGCAGCCTCCGGAGCAAAAAAGACAAACGTCCAGCTTTTGCTGCCACAGCAAAGGTGCCAGCGGGGAAAAGTAATGCTGGTTCTCACTGCCTCCTGGAACCCTTTCAAATGCCACAGACAATTTGGCCCTCTCTGCTTTCCTGCGGACTCCATCCTCAAAAGCACCTGTTTTCGCTTTTGGCAACCTCCGGAGCAAAAAAGACAAACGTCCAGCTTTTGCTGCCACAGCAAAGGTGCCAGCGGGGAAAAGTAATGCTGGTTCTCACTGCCTCCTGGAACCCTTTCAAATGCCACAGACAATTTGGCCCTCTCTGCTTTCCTGCGGACTCTATCCTCAAAAGCGCCTTTTTTCACTTTCGGCGCCATCCGGTGGTAAAAAGACAAACGTCCAGCTTTTGCTGCCGCAGCAAAGGTGCCAGCGGGGAAAAGTAATGCTGGTCCTCACTGCCTCCTGGAACCTCTTTAAATGCCAAAGACAATTTGGCCCTCTCTGCTTTCCTGCGGACTCCATCCTCAAAAGCACCTGTTTTCGCTTTCGGCAGCCTCCGGAGCAAAAAAGACAAACGTCCAGCTTTTGCTGCCACAGCAAAGGTGCCACCGGGGAAAAGTAATGCTGGTTCTCACTGCCTCCTGGAACCCTTTCAAATGCCACAGACAATTTGGCCCTCTCTGCTTTCCTGCGGACTCCATCCTCAAAAGCACCTGTTTTCGCTTTCGGCAGCCTCCGGAGCAAAAAAGACAAACGTCCAGCTTTTGCTGCCACAGCAAAGGTGCCAGCGGGGAAAAGTAATGCTGGTTCTCACTGCCTCCTGGAACCCTTTCAAATGCCACAGACAATTTGGCCCTCTCTGCTTTCCTGCGGACTCCATCATCAAAAGCACCTGTTTTCGCTTTCGGCAGCCTCCGGAGCAAAAAAGACAAACGTCCAGATTTTGCTGCCACAGCAAAGGTGCCAGCGGGGAAAAGTAATGCTGGTTCTCACTGCCTCCTGGAACCCTTTCAAATGCCCCAGACAATTTGGCCCTCTCTGCTTTCCTGCGGACTCTATCCTCAAAAGCGCCTTTTTTCACTTTCGGCGCCATCCGGTGGTAAAAAGACAACGTCCAGCTTTTGCTGCCGCAGCAAAGGTGCCAGCGGGGAAAAGTAATGCTGGTCCTCACTGCCTCCTGGAACCTCTTCAAATGCCCTAGACAATTTCGCCCTCTCTGCTTTCCTGCGGACTCCATCATCAAAAGCACCTGTTTTCGCTTTCGGCAGCCTCCGGAGCAAAAAAGACAAACGTCCAGCTTTTGCTGCCACAGCAAAGGTGCCAGCGGGGAAAAGTAATGCTGGTTCTCACTGCCTCCTGGAACTCCTTCAAATGCCACGGACAATTTGGCTCTCTCTGCTTTCCTGCGGACTCCATCCTCAAAAGCACCTATTTTCGCTTTCGGCAACCTCCGCAGCAAAAAAGACAAACGTCCAGCTTTTGCTGCCACAGCAAAGGTGCCAGCGGGGAAAAGTAATGCTGGTTCTCACTGCCTCCTGGAACCCTTTCAAATGCCACAGACAATTTGGCCCTCTCTGCTTTCCCTGCGGACTCCATCCTCAAAAGCACCTGTTTTC
>NW_028128041.1:0-30116 GCF_965231255.1 Vanellus vanellus
GGGTAAAGGGGGAGGTTGGGGGGCTCAGAGGGGGTTGGGGGGGCCATGGGGCAGTTGGGGGGGGACGGGGGGCAGATGGGGGGGGCGAGGGGGCAGTTTGGGGGGTCAATGGGGCAGATAAAGGGGGCGGGGGCAAAAATGGGGGGGTAAAGGGGGAGGTTGGGGTGTTCAGAGGGGGTTGGGGGGCTCAGAGGGGGTTGGGGGGGCCATGGGGCAGTTGGGGGGGACGGGGGGCAGATGGGGGGGGCGGGGGGGCAGTTTTGGGGGGTCAAGGGGGCAGATAAAGGGGGCGGGGGGCAAAAATGGGGGGGTAAAGGGGGAGGTTGGGGGCTCAGAGGGGTTGGGGGGGCCATGGGGCAGTTGGGGGGGGCCGTGGGGCAGTTGGGGGGGGACGGGGGGCAGATGGGGGGGCGGGGGGGCAGTTTGGGGGGTCAATGGGGCAGATAAAGGGGGCGGGGGGCAAAAATAGGGGGGCAAAGGGGGGAGGTTGGGGGGCTCAGAGGGGGTTGGGGGGCAGTTGTGGGGCGCCGTGGGGCAGCCGTGGGTCACCGTGGGGCAGAGGGCCCGTTTTGGGGGGGGTCAATGTGGCAGTTAAAGGGGGGGGGGGGCAAAAATGGGGGGTAAAGGGGAGGGTTGGGGGGCTCAGAGGGGGTTGGGGGGCAGTTGTGGGGCGCCGTGGGGCAGCCGTGGGGCAGTCGTGGGTCACCGTGGGGCAGAGGGCAGTTTTGGGGGGGGTCAATGGGGCAGATAAAGGGGGGGGGGCAAAAATGGGGGGGCAAAGGGGGAGGTTGGGGGGCTCAGAGGGGGTTGGGGGGCAGTTGTGGGGCAGCCGTGGGTCACCGTGGGGCAGAGGGCAGTTTTGGGGGGGTCAATGTGGCAGATAAAGGGGGGGGGGCAAAAATGGGGGGGTAAAGGGGAGGGTTGGGGGGCTCAGAGGGGGTTGGGGGGCAGTTGTGGGGCGCCGTGGGGCAGCCGTGGGGCAGTCGTGGGTCACCGTGGGGCAGAGGGCAGTTTTGGGGGGGGTCAATGGGGCAGATAAAGGGGGGGGGGGCAAAAATGGGGGGGCAAAGGGGGAGGTTGGGGGGCTCAGAGGGGGTTGGGGGGCAGCCGTGGGGCAGCCGTGGGTCACCGTGGGGCAGAGGGCAGTTTTGGGGGGGGTCAATGGGGCAGATAAAGGGGGGGGGGGCAAAAATGGGGGGGCAAAGGGGGAGGTTGGGGGGCTCAGAGGGGGTTGGGGGGCGCCGTGGGGCAGAGGGCAGTTTTGGGGGGGGTCAATGGGGCAGATAAGGGGGGGGGGCAAAAATGGGGGGGCAAAGGGGGTGGTTGGGGGGCTCAGAGGGGGTTGTGGGGCAGCCGTGGGGCAGCCGTGGGTCACCGTGGGGCAGAGGGCAGTTTTGGGGGGGGTCAATGGGGCAGATAAAGGGGGGGGGGCAAAAATGGGGGGGCAAAGGGGGAGGTTGGGGGGCTCAGAGGGGGTTGGGGGGCAGCCGTGGGGCAGCCGTGGGGCAGCCGTGGGTCACCGTGGGGCAGAGGGCAGTTTTGGGGGGGGTCAATGGGGCAGATAAAGGGGGGGGGGGGGCAAAAATGGGGGGGCAAAGGGGGAGGTTGGGGGGCTCAGAGGGGGTGGTGGGGCAGTTGTGGGGCGCCGTGGGGCAGCCGTGGGGCAGCCGTGGGTCTCACCACCAGATGCTCCACCAGGACGCGGGTGGGGACGTCCCCCTCCTCCTCCTCCAACGCCGCCACCGCCTCCAGCGCCGCCGCCAGTCTGCGCACAGCCCGGGGACAGGCGGGGGGACAGACGGACACGGCGGGGACATGTGTGGGGACAGACGGACACGTCAGGGACATGTGTGGGGACAGACGGACACGTCAGGGACATGAGAGGGGACAGACGGACACGGCGGGGACATGAGAGGGGACAGACGGACACGGCAGAGACACACGTGGGGACACAGAGACCCCTCAGGGTCACTTTTGGGGACACAGAGACCCCTCAGGGACACTTTTGGGGACACAGAGACCCCTCAGGGACACTTTTGGGGACACAGAGACCCCCTCAGACCCCTCAGGGACACATTTGGGGACACAGAGACCCCTCAGGGACACATTTGGGGACACAGAGACCCCCTCAGACCCCTCAGGGACACTTTTGGGGACACAGAGACCCCTCAGGGACACTTTTGGGGACACGAAGACCCCTCAGGGACCCCTCAGGGACACTTTTGGGGACACGAAGACCCCTCAGGGACACATTTGGGGACACAGAGACCCCTCAGGGACCCCTCAGGGACACTTTTGGGGACACAGAGAGCCCTCAGGGACACTTTTGGGGACACAGAGACCCCTCAGGGACACATTTGGGGACACAGAGACCCCCTCAGACCCCTCAGGGACACTTTTGGGGACACAGAGACCCCTCAGGGACACTTTTGGGGACACGAAGACCCCTCAGGGACCCCTCAGGGACACTTTTGGGGACACGAAGACCCCTCAGGGACACATTTGGGGACACAGAGACCCCTCAGGGACCCCTCAGGGACACTTTTGGGGACACAGAGAGCCCTCAGGGACACTTTTGGGGACACAGAGACCCCTCAGGAACCCCTCAGGGACACAATTGGGGACACAGAGACCCCTCAGGGACACATTTGGGGACACAGAGACCCCTCAGGGACCCCTCAGGGACACTTTTGGGGACACAGAGACCCCTCAGGGACACTTTTGGGGACACGGAGACCCCTCAGGGACACTTTTGGGGACACGAAGACCCCTCAGGGACCCCTCAGGGACACTTTTGGGGACACAGAGACCCCTCAGGGACACATTTGGGGACACGGAGACCCCTCAGGGACACTTTTGGGGACACGAAGACCCCTCAGGGACCCCTCAGGGACACTTTTGGGGACACAGAGACCCCTCAGGGACACATTTGGGGACACAGAGACCCCTCAGGAACCCCTCAGGGACACATTTGGGGACACAGAGACCCCTCAGGGACACATTTGGGGACACAGAGACCCCTCAGGAACCCCTCAGGGACACATTTGGGGACAGAGAGACCCCTCAGGGACACATTTGGGGACACAGAGACCCCTCAGGGACCCCTCAGGGACACATTTGAGGACACAGAGACCCCTCAGGGACACTTTTGGGGACACGAAACCCCTCAGGGACCCCTCAGAGACACTTTTGGGGACACAGAGACCCCTCAGGGACACTTTTGGGGACACGAAGACCCCTCAGGGACACAATTGGGGACACAGAGACCCCTCAGGGACACCTTTGGGGACACAGAGACCCCTCAGACCCCTCAGGGACACATTTGGGGACACAGAGACCCCTCAGGGACACTTTTGGGGACACGAAGACCCCTCAGGGACACAATTGGGGACACAGAGACCCCTCAGGGACACAATTGGGGACACGAAGACCCCTCAGGGACCCCTCAGGGACACATTTGAGGACATAGAGACCCCTCAGGGACAACTTTGGGGACACAGAGACCCCTCAGGGACACATTTGGGGACACGAAGACCCCTCAGGAACCCCTCAGAGACACATTTGGGGACACGAAGACCACTCAGGGACACTTTTGGGGACACAGAGACCCCTCAGGAACCCCTCAGGGACAAATTTGGGGACACAGAGACCCCTCAGGGACACTTTTGGGGACACAGAGACCCCTCAGGGACACATTTGGGGACACAGAGACCCCTCAGGAACCCCTCAGGGACAAATTTGGGGACACAGAGACCCCTCAGGGACACTTTTGGGGACACAGAGACCCCTCAGGGACACATTTGGGGACACAGAGACCCCTCAGGAACCCCTCAGGGACACTTTTGGGGACACAGAGACCCCCTCAGACCCCTCAGGGACAAATTTGGGGACACAGAGACCCCTCAGGGACACATTTGGGGACACAGAGACCCCTCAGGGACCCCTCAGGGACACTTTTGGGGACACAGAGACCCCTCAGGAACCCCTCAGGGACACTTTTGGGGACACAGAGACCCCTCAGGAACCCCTCAGGGACACTTTTGGGGACACAGAGACCCCTCAGGGACACAATTGGGGACACGGAGACCCCTCAGGGACCCCTCAGGGACACTTTTGGGGACACAGAGACCCCTCAGGGACACAATTGGGGACACGAAGACCCCTCAGGGACACATTTGGGGACACGAAGACCCCTCAGGGACAACTTTGGGGACACAGAGACCCCTCAGGGACCCCTCAGGGACACATTTGGGGACACAGAGACCCCCTCAGACCCCTCAGGGACACAATTGGGGACACGAAGACCCCTCAGGGACACATTTGGGGACACGAAGACCCCCCACAGACCCCGCGGGACCCCTCAGGGACACGGAGACCCCCCCCGTGGGCCCGGCGCCAAGATGGCGGCCGCCCTGAGGTGATGGGGGGGGGGGGGAACACACGACACACCGTTTCCCGCTCACCCGCGCGCGCGCGCCAACCGCTCCGCCGCCATGGCCGCCGCTTCTTCCCGCGCCGCCGCGCCGCCCCGCCCACTCCGCCGGCCGGCGGCCAATCGCCCCCGCGGCACCGCCCACCCCGCCGCTCGGCGGCCAATCGGCCCCGCGGTACCGCCCACCCTCCCGGCCGGCGACCAATCGCCCTCGCGGTACCGCCCACCCTGCCGGCGGCCAATCGCCGCGCGGCACCGCCCGCTCCTCCAGCGGACGGCCAATCGCCGCGCGGCGCCGCCCACCTCGCCGGCCGGCGGCCAATCGCCCCCGCGGCACCGCCCACCCCGCCGGCCGGCGGCCAATCGCCGTCGGGGAAAGGGAGGAGGCCCCGCCCACCCGTTGCCGTGGAGACGCTACCTGAGGCCGCCATTTTGGAAGGGGCGGGGAGAGGGGCCGAACTGGGGTATACTGGGAGGGGTCTGGGCGAGACTGGGATATACTGGGAGGCAATAGGAACGAACTGGGGGGACTGGGATATACTGGGAGGGGACTAGGCTACACTGAGAGGCAATAGGAATAGGCTGGGGGGGGGCACTGGACTATACTGGGGCACACTGGGATGGGATCTGGGTGGCACTGGGCTATAATGGGAGAGGTCTGGGGGGCACTGGGTTATACTGGGCCAGACTGGGAGGGGTCTCAGGGCCTCTGTGGGGAGGGAGGGGGTCTCTATGGGGCAGAGGGGTGTCTATAGGGGTCTCTATAGGGCCGGGGGGGATCTATGGGGCTGAGAGGGGTCTATAGGGGTCTCTATAGGGCTATGGGGGATCTATGGGGCTGAGGGGGGTCTATAGGGGTCTCTATAGGGCTATGGGGGATCTATGGGGCTGAGGGGGGTCTATAGGGGTCTCTATAGGGCCGGGGGGGATCTATGGGGCTGAGGGGGGTCTATAGGGGTCTCTATAGGGCCGGGGGGGATCTATGGGGCTGAGAGGGGTCTATAGGGGTCTCTCTAGGGCCGGGGGGGATCTATGGGGCTGAGGGGGGTCTATAGGGGTCTCTATAGGGCTCTGGGCGATCTATGGGGCAGAGGGCAGTCTATAGGGGTCTCTATAGGGCTATGGGGGATCTATGGGGCTGAGGGGGGTCTATAGGGCCGGGGGAGATCTATGGGGCTGAGGGGGGTCTATAAGGGTCTCTATAGGGCCGGGGGCGATTTATGGGGCTGAGAGGGGTCTATAGGGGTCTCTATAGGGCTATGGGGGATCTATGGGGCTGAGGGGTCTCTATAGGGCCGGGGGGGGATCTATGGGGCAGAGGGCAGTCTATAGGGGTCTCTATAGTGCCGGGGGGGATCTATGGGGCAGAGGGCGGTCTATAGGGGTCTCTATAGGGCTATGGGGGATCTATGGGGCTGAGGGGGGTCTATAAGGGTCTCTATAGGGCCAGGGAGGATCTATGGGGCTGAGGGGGGTCTATAGGGGTCTCTATAGGGCTATGGGGGATCTATGGGGCTGAGGGGTCTCTATAGGGCCGGGGGGGGATCTATGGGGCAGAGGGCAGTCTATAGGGGTCTCTATAGTGCCGGGGGGGATCTATGGGGCAGAGGGCGGTCTATAGGGGTCTCTATAGGGCTATGGGGGATCTATGGGGCTGAGGGGGGTCTATAAGGGTCTCTATAGGGCCAGGGAGGATCTATGGGGCTGAGGGGGGTCTATAGGGGTCTCTATAGGGCTATGGGGGATCTATGGGGCTGAGGGGGGTCTATAGGGGTCTCTATAGGGCCGGGGGGGATCTATGGGGCAGAGGGGGATCTATAGGGGTCTCTATAGGGCTATGGGGGATCTATGGGGCTGAGGGGGGTCTATAGGGGTCTCTATAGGGCCGGGGGGGATCTATGGGGCAGAGGGGGATCTATAGGGGTCTCTATAGGGCTATGGGGGATCTATGGGGCAGAGGGGGGTCTATAGGGGTCTCTATAGGGGTCTCTATAGGGCCGGGGGGGATCTATGGGGCTGAGGGGGATCTATAGTTCCCCCCCCCCCCAAAAAAACACCCCACACATTCCCTTTTCCTGCCCCTCCCCCCCCCAAGGGGGGCGGGGCCTTTATTCCAGCCCCTCCCCCCAGCCGGAGGGGGCGTGGCCGGGGGAGGGCGGGGCAGGGGCGGGGCTGCCCCTCCCCCCCCCCCCCTCTCACCGCCGCCTCTGCACGAGGGTCCACCCGGGGGAGGGGGGAGGGGCGGTCCCGCACTCCATCGCCTGTGGGGGGGGGGGGGGGGGGGAGAGAGAGAGGGGCGGAGTTATGACATCAGCAGCGGCGCCACGCCCACCGCCGCTGACATCATCACTGCCTGACCGCACCCACCCCCCCGCTATGACATCACCGGCCCGGCCCCGCCCCCCCGCGATGACATCACGGCGCCCCCTCACCTCCTCCTCCTCCTCCTCGTCGCTCTCCTCCTCCCCCTCCCCCGCCGCGGGGGGGCGGGGCGGGGCGCGGGGGGGCGGGGCCTGGTCGGGCTCCGCCCCCGGGCGGGCGGCGGCCAGGGCGGCGGTCAGGGCGGGGCCCCGCCGGGCCAACGCCCCCAGCGCCTCCCCCACCCCCCCCGCGTCCCCCCGCCGCGCCCGGGCGAAGAGCGTCACCAGCTCCCGGCTCACCTGCGGGGGGGGGGAACTGGGAGGTACTGGGAGGTACTGGGATATACTGGGAGGGGATGGGGGGGGGGGGGAGGGGCTGAGATGGAGCTGGGAGGGACTGGGAGGGGACTGAGAGGGACTGGGAGGCACTGGGAAGAAACTGGGAGGGACTGGGAGGGGACTGGGAAGGGACTGGGAGGGACTGGGAGGGACTGAGATGGAGCTGGGAGGCACTGGGAGGGACTGGGATATACTGGGAGAGGATGGGGGGGAGGGGCTGAGATGGAGCTGGGAGGGACTGGGAGGGGACTGGGAGGCACTGGGAGGCACTGGGATATACTGGGAGGGGATGGGGCGGGGGCGGGAGGGACTGGGAAGGGACTGGGAAGGACTGGGAGGGGACTGAGAGGCACTGGGAGGCACTGGGAGGGAGTGGGAAGGGACTGGGAGGGACTGGGAAGGGACTGGGAGGGACTGAGATGGAGCTGGGAGGGACTGGGAGGCACTGGGATATACTGGGAGAGGATGGGGGGGAGGGGCTGAGATGGAGCTGGGAGGGACTGGGAGGCACTGGGAGGCACTGGGATATACTGGGAGGGGATGGGGCGGGGGCGGGAGGGACTGGGAAGGGACTGGGAAGGACTGGGAGGGGACTGAGAGGCACTGGGAGGCATTGGGAGGGAGTGGGAAGGGACTGGGAGGGACTGGGAGGGGACTGGGAAGGACTGGGAGGGACTGGGAGGGACTGAGATGGAGCTGGGAGGGACTGGGAGGCACTGGGAGGGACTGGGATATACTGGGACAGGATGGGGGGGAGGGGCTGAGATGGAGCTGGGAGGGACTGGGAGGCACTGGGATATACTGGGAGGGGATGGGGGGGGGGAGGGGCTGAGATGGAGCTGGGAGGGACTGGGAGGGGACTGAGAGGGACTGGGAAGGGACTGGGAGGGACTGGGAGGGACTGAGATGGAGCTGGGAGGGACTGGGATATACTGGGAGAGGATGGGGGGGAGGGGCTGAGATGGAGCTGGGAGGGGACTGGGAGGCACTGGGAGGCACTGGGATATACTGGGAGGGGATGGGGGGGGGGGGGGCTGAGATGGAGCTGGGAGGGACTGGGAGGGGACTGAGAGGGACTGGGAGGCACTGGGAGGGACTGGGAAGGAACTGGGAGGGACTGGGAGGGGACTGGGAGGGACTGGGAGGGACTGGGAAGGGACTGGGAGGGACTGGGAGGCACTGGGAGGGAGTGGGAAGGGACTGGGAGGGACTGGGAGGGACTGGGAAGGGACTGGGAGGGACTGGGAGGGGACTGAGAGGCACTGGGAGGGACTGGGAAGGAACTGGGAGAGACTGGGAAGGACTGGGAAGGGACTGGGAAGGACTGGGACAGACTGGGAGGGGACTGGGAGGGGGCGGGAGGGGTTGAGATGGGACTGGGAGACACTGGGAGGGGCTGAGATAGAGCTGGGAGGGACTGGGAGGCACTGGGAGGGGACTGGGAGAAGCTGAGATGGAACTGGGATGGACTGGGAAGTGACTGGGAGGAGTTGAGATGGGACTGGGACGGACTGGGATGGGGCTGGGAGGGCACTGGGGGGAGACTGGGCGGTACTGGGAGTGACTAGAGGAGACTGGGAGACCACCTGCAGCATACTGTTTCCTACTGGTTTATACTGTTTCCTACTGGTTTATACTGGGAGCTACTGGGAAGGAACTGGGGAGTACTGGGATGGGAGAAGGCTCGCTTTAGGATGGCAAAAGGAGCCCGGGGGGGGTGGGGGTGGGGGAACTGGGCCGTACTGGGAGCGAGTAGAGCAAGCTGGAAGGATACTGGGAGCATAACGCTTCATACTGGTTTATACTGGGAGCTACTGGGAAAGAACCGGGGAGTACCAAGATGGAACAAAACCCACTGTAGGAGACTGATAGGAACCCGGGAAGGAACTGGGCTATACTGGGAGCGACTGGGAGGAGGTGCTAGGAGGCTTTTGGAAGCGTGTGGGTTCCTACTGGTTTATACTGGTTTGTACTGGTTTGTACTGGGCCGCACCTGCCGCAGGCTGCCGTCCTCCACCGCCGTATCGAACTCGTTGTCCATCACCTCCGCCAAAAACTCCTCCACCTCCTCCTCCTCCAGATCCTCTTTTTTTGGGGGGAAATGGGGCGGGGTCGCCCCTCCCAGTCCCTCCCAGTCCCTCCCAGTCCCTCCCAGTAGCTCCCAGTACCACCCAGTTTCCCCCCCAGGGTGAACCAGGAACTGGGGATGTGCGGTCCCTCCGGCCCTATAGAGACTCCTATAGCCCCATAGAGACCCCCCCCCCGCCCCACAGAGGCCCCTCCCAGTATGGCCCAGTATAAACCAGTGCCCCCCCAGACCTTTCCCAGTATCAACCGCTGCTCCTCAGACCCCCTCCCAGTGCCTCCCAGTCTAGCCCAGTGCCCCCCAGAACCCTCCCACTCTAGCCCAGTGTCGCCCAGACCCCCTCCCAGTGCCTCCCAGTATAGCCCAGTGCCCCCCAGACCCCATCCCAGTGCCTCCCAGTATGGCCCAGTGCCCCCCAGTCCCCCTCCCAGTCTAGCTCACTACCCCCCAGACCCCGTCCCAGTGCCTCCCAGTATAACCCAGTGCCCCCCAGACCCCTCCCAGTCTAGCCCAGTGCCCCCCAGACACCCTCCCAGCTCTTCCCAGTATAGCCCAGTGCCCCCCAGACCCCTCCCAGTCTAACCCAGTGCCCCCCAGGCCCCCTCCCAGCGCCTCCCAGTATAACCCAGTGCCCCCCAGACCCCACCCAGTGCCACCCAGAACGCTCCCAGTCTAGCTCACTACCCCCCAGACCCCGTCCCAGTGCCTCCCAGTGCCTCCCAGTATAACCCAGTGCCCCCCAGACCCCCTCCCAGTCTAGCCCAGTGCCCCCCAGAACCCTCCCAGTCTATTCCAGTGCCCCCCAGTCCCCCTCCCAGTGCCACCCAGACCCCTCCCAGTCTAGCTCACTACCCCCCAGACCCCGTCCCAGTGCCTCCCAGTCTAGCCCAGTGCCCCCCAGTCCCCCTCCCAGTATAGCCCAGTGCCCCCTAGACCCCTCCCAGTCTAGCCCAGTGCCCCCCAGACCCCCTCCCAGTGCCTACCAGTATAGCCCAGTGCCCCCCAGTCCCCCTCCCAGTCTAGCCCAGTGCCCCCCAGACCCCTCCCAGTCTAGCCCAGTGCCCCCCCGGCCCCCTCCCAGTGCCTCCCAGTATAGCCCAGTGCCCCCCAAAACCCTCCCAGTCTAGCTCCCTGCCCCCCAGACCCCCTCCCAGTGCCTCCCAGCACCTCCCAGTATAACCCAGTGCCCCCCAGACCCCTCCCAGTCTAACCAGTGCCCCCCCGGCCCCCTCCCAGTGCCTCCCAGTATAGCCCAGTGCCCCCCAGTCCCCCTCCCAGTATAGCCCAGTGCCCCCCAGACCCCTCCCAGTCTAGCCCAGTGCCCCCCCGGCCCCCTCCCAGCGCCTCCCAGTATAACCCAGTGCCTCCCAGACCCCTCCCAGTCTAGCCCAATGCCCCCCAGTCCCCCTCCCAGCGCCTCCCAGTACAGCCCAGTGCCCCCCCCCCCACCATTCTGGCGGAAGAAGTCCTGCAGCGCTCCCGCCAACCAGAGGGCTTTCTCGGGTCCCCGCGGTCCCCCGAAGCCGTGGGCCACCGCCAGCTGCGGGGGAGGGGCGGGGGTGGGGGGCTGTCCCCGCGTCCCCCCCGTGTCCCCACGTCCCCCCCCATGTCCCCACATCCCCCCCCGTGTCCCCATGTCCCCCCACATCCCCATGTCCCCCCCCCGTCCCCCCACATCCCCCCCATGTCCCCCTCCCGTGTCCCAATGTCCCCCCCATGTCCCCATCTCCCCCCGTGTCCCCATGTCCCCCCCGTCCCCCCACATCCCCCCATGTCCCCCCTGTCCCCCCACATCCCCCCCATGTCCCCATCTCCCCCCATGTCCCCCATGTCCCCACGTCCCTCCAAGTCACTGTGTCCCCCCTGTGTCCCCCCATGTCCCCCCCTGTGTCCCCATATCCCCCCACATCCCCCCCGTGTCCCCATGTCCCCCTCCCGTGTCCCCACATCCCCCCCACGTCCCCATGTCCCCCCCCATCCCCATGTCCCCCCCGTGTCCCCATCTCCCCCCCCATGTCCCCATGTCCCCATGTCCCTCCAAGTCACTGTGTCCCCCCCGTGTCCCCCCATGTCCCCCCACGTCCCCCCCATGTCCCCACGTCCCCCCCGTGTCCCCACGTCCCCCCCGTGTCCCCATATCCCCCCCATGTCCCCCCCGTGTCCCCCCATGTCCCCCCAAGTCACTGTCCCCCCCATATCCCCACGTCCCCCCCAGTGTCCCCATATCCCTCCATGTCACTGTGTCCCCCCGTGTCCCCACGTCCCCCCCGTGTGCCCCCATGTCCCCATGTGTCTCCGTCCCCCCCGTGTCCCCACGTCCCCCCCGTGTCCCCCCATGTCCCCCCAAGTCACTGTCCCCCCCATATCCCCACGACCCCCCCGTGTCCCCACATCCCCCCACATGTCCCCCCCGTGTCCCCACGTCCCCCCCACGTCCCCCCGTGTCCCCACGTCCCCTCTATGTCACTGTGTCCCCCCCGTGTCCCCATGTGTCCCCGTCCCACCCTGTCCCCCCCATGTCCCCATGTCCCCCCCAGTGTCCCCACGTCCCTCCATGTCACTGTGTCCCCCCCATGTCCCCCCGTGTCCCCCATGTCCCCACGTCCCCCCTCGTGTCCCCATCCCCCCCATGTCCCCCCCATGTCCCCATATCCCCCCCCTCATCCCCCCCCCCCCATGTCCCCATACCCCCCCCCCCAACCCCCAATTTCCCCCGCGGGCCGCCCCCCCTCACGTCCCCCCCCGTGTCCCCACGTCCCCCCCCCCGGTGTCCCCACGTCCCCCGTCCCCCCCCGTCCCCCCCCCCCGGTGTCGCCGGCGCCCACCTGCAGCGCGGCCCAGCCGCCCAGCACCGCCCGCACCCCCTGCCCGAAGAGACCCCCCGCTTCCTCCAAGCCGGGGGCCGCCATCGCCGCGCATGCGCAGTCCGCCGGGCCGAGCGCCGAGCTCATCGATCCGCCCCCCCCATCCCGAGCGCAGAGAGCGAGCGAGCGATCGATCCACACCGCCGGCAGCGATCGATTGAGCGTCCGCCGCCCATCCGCCGAGCTCATCGATGGAATCGATCCGCCGAGCTCATCGATCGGCCCCATCCGCCGAGCTCATCGATCGGCCCCATCCGCCGAGCTCATGGATGGGAGCGGCCGAAAGGGCAAACAGGCGGGGAGGGGGCGTGGCCAAGAATGGGAGGGGGGGAAAGGAGGCGTGGCTAAAGGCGGGGTGGGCGGGAAAGGACTACAGCTCCCGGCAGCCCCCGCGCGGCGGCGGTCACGTGACGCGGGTGAGCGGGAGGGGCGGGGGGGAGGGAGCGTGTGGGGCTATAGGGGCTATGGGGGGGGAGGGGGGGGATGGAGGGGCTATAGGGGGGTGGGGGGGGTATAGGGGCCATAGGGGCTGCGGCGGGGGGGGGGGGGGGAGCGGAGCGCCCGCGGGGTGGAGGGGATGCGCGGGGGGAGGGGGGGGGATGTATAGGGGCTATAGGGGATGCGGGGGATGTATAGGGGCTATAGGAGGTGTGGGGGATGTATAGGGGCTATAGGGGGCGTGGGGGAGAGGGGGATGTATAGGGGCTATAGGGGATGCGGGGGATGTATAGGGGCTATAGGGGGTGTGGGGGATGTATAGGGGCTATAGGGGGCGTGGGGGAGAGGGGGATGTATAGGGGCTATAGGGGGTGCTGGGGGGAGAGGGGGATGTATAGGGGCTATAGGGGATGCTATGGGGAGAGGGGGATGTATAGGGGCTATAGGGGATGCGGGGGATGTATAGGGGCTATAGGGGGTGTGGGGGAGAGGGGGATGTATAGGGGCTATAGGGGATGCGGGGGATGTATAGGGGCTATAGGGGGTGTGGGGGAGAGGGGGATGTATAGGGCTATAGGGGGCGTGGGGGGATGTACAGGGGCTATAGGGGGTGCTGGGGGGAGGGGGGATGTACAGGGGCTATAGAGGATGCTATGGGGAGAGGGGGATGTATAGGGGCTATAGGGGATGCGGGGAGGGGATGTATAGGGCTATAGGGGATGCTATGGGGAGAGGGGGATGTATAGGGCTATAGGGGGCGTGGGGGGATGTACAGGGGCTATAGGGGATGCTGGGGGGAGAGGGGGATGTATAGGGGCCATAGGGGATGTGGGGAGGGGATGTATAGAGGCTATAGAGGATGCTATGGGGAGAGGGGGATGTATAGGGGCTATAGGGAGTGCGGGGGGATGTACAGGGACTATAGGGGGCGTGGGGGAGAGGGGGATGTATAGGGGCTATAGGGGATGCGGGGAGGGGATGTATAGGGCTATAGGGGGTGTGGGGGAGAGGGGGATGTATAGGGCTATAGGGAGTGCTATGGGGAGAGGGGGATGTATAGGGGCTATAGGGGGCGTGGGGTGATGTAAAGGGGCTATAGGGGGTGCTGGGGGGAGAGGGGGATGTATAGGGGCCATAGGGGATGCGGGGAGGGGATGTATAGAGGCTATAGAGGATGCTATGGGGAGAGGGGGATGTATAGGGGCTATAGGGAGTGCGGGGGGATGTACAGGGGCTATAGGGGGTGCTGGGGGGGAGGGGGGATGTACAGGGGCTATAGAGGATGCTATGGGGAGAGGGGGATGTATAGGGGCTATAGGGGATGCGGGGAGGGGATGTATAGGGCTATAGGGGATGCTGGGGGGAGAGGGGGATGTATAGGGGCTATAGGGGGCGTGGGGTGATGCACAGGTGCTATAGGGGGTGCTGGGGGGGAGGGGGGGATGTATAGGGGCTATAGGGAGTGCGGGGGGATGTACAGGGGCTATAGGGGGCGTGGGGGAGAGGGGGATGTATAGGGGCTATAGGGGATGCGGGGAGGCGATGTATAGGGCTATAGGGGGTGCTGGGGGGAGAGGGGGATGTATAGGGGCTATAGGGGATGCGGGGGATGTATAGGGGCTATAGGGGGCGTGGGGGAGAGGGGGATGTATAGGGGCTATAGGGGATGCGGGGAGGGGATGTATAGGGCTATAGGGGGTGCTGGGGGGAGAGGGGGATGTATAGGGCTATAGGGGGTGCTGGGGGGAGAGGGGGATGTATAGGGCTATAGGGGATGTGGGGGACATACAGGGGCTATAGGGGATGTGGGGCCCGAGGTGCCTATAGGGGCTGTGGGGGGACGCAGAGGCTATAGGGGCTGTGGGGGTACAGGGGGTCTATAGGGGGTACCCGGGACCTATAGGGTGGGGGGGGTGGGGGGTGCATGGGATCTATAGGGGGCTATAGGGGGGTGCACAGGATCTATAGGGGCGGGGGGGGGGGGGCGCCGGGGGGTCTATAGGGGCCTATAGGGGCTATAGGGGGCGGGGCTACACCCCCCGGGTACCTATAGACCCCACAGCGGGTGGGCGGGGCCAGGGGGGACCTATAGGATCTATAGGGGAAGGGGGGGGGGGGAGGCGCGACTTAATTAACCCCTCCCCTTTAATTAACCCCTCCCCTTTAATTAACCCCTCCCCCACTTAATTAATTCCTCTCCCCCTTAATTAACCCCCCTCCCCATTAACCCCTTAATTAACCCCCTTAATTAACTCCTCCCCCTTAATTAACTCCCTCCCCTATTAACCCCTCCCCCTTTAATTAACCCCTCCCTCTTAATTATCACCCCTCCCCCCTAATTACCCCCCCCCCTTAAGGTGGAAACCTAATTTGGGGACAAAACTCTAAATTTTGGGTGGGGACCTCCTAATTTTGGGTGTGGACCCCCTAATTTTGGGTGGGGACCTCCTAATTTTGGGTGGAAACCTCTTAATTTTGGGTGGGGACCTCCTAATTTGGGGTGGGGACCTCCTAATTTTGGGTGGGGACCTCTTAATTTAGGGTGGAAACCTCTTAATTTAGGGTGGAAACCTCCTAATTTGGGGTGTGGACCTCCTAATTTGGGGTGTGGACCCCCTAATTTTGAGTGGGGACCTCCTAATTTTGGGTGGGGACCTCCTAATTTGAGGTGAAACCTCCTAATTTTGGGTGGAAACCTCTTAATTTTGGGTGGAAACCTCCTAATTTTGGGTGGGGACCTCCAAATTTCGGGTGAAACCTCTTAATTTTGGGTGGGGACCTCCTAATTTTGGGTGGGGACCTCTTAATTTAGGGTGGAAACCTCTTAATTTAGGGTGGAAACCTCCTAATTTTGGGTGTGGACCTCCTAATTTTGGGTGAGGACCTCCAAATTTTGGGTGAGGACCTCCAAATTTCGGGTGAAACCTCCTAATTTTGGGTGGGGACCTCCTAATTTTGGGTGGGGACCTCCTAATTTAGGGTGGAAACCTCTTAATTTCAGGTGAAACCTCTTAATTTTGGGTGGGGACCTCCTAATTTAGGGTGGAAACCTCCTAATTTTGGGTGGGGACCTCCTAATTTTGGGTGTGGACCTCCTAATTTTGGGTGGAAACCTCCTAATTTTGGGTGTGGACCTCCTAATTTTGGGTGGAAACCTCCTAATTTCGGGTGAAACCTCCTAATTTCGGGTGAAACCTCCTAATTTTGGGTGGGGACCTCTTAATTTTGGGTGGGGACCTCTTAATTTTGGGTGGAAAACTCTTAATTTTGGGTGGAAACCTCTTAATTTTGGGCGGGGACTTCTTAATTTTGGGTGGACACCTCCTAATTTCGGGGTTCCCCCCCCCCCCAGAGCACCCCACTATTCGGCGGCGACGGGGTCAACCATGGCCACCGATTCGGGGGTCCCCGAAATCGCCGCGTCCCCACCGAAACGCTTCTTCCGGAAGAGCGTGGAATTGTTGGATGAAGAAGATCGGGGTCCACCTCGAGAAGACGTGGAATACCGCGAGGATCCCGAGTTTCGGGGGGCGGCCAAATTTGGGGGGGCCGTCGGGGGGAGGGAGGAGGTGGAAGAAGAAGCGGAGATGAAGGCGGTGGCCACCTCTCCGGGCGGAAGGTTCCTCAAGTTCGACATCGAGTTGGGGCGAGGAGCCTTCAAGACGGTCTTCAAGGGCTTCGACACCGATACCTGGGTGGAGGTGGCCTGGTGCGAGCTGCAGGTGAGCCCCAAAAGGTGGGCGGGGCCCCCACGGCGGGCGCGGCCCTTCGTCAAGGGGGTGGGGGCGTTAGGAAGGCGGGCGGGGACCGAAATTCCTCTCGGAGGTGGGGGCGAGTCACCAGGTCTCCGTCAACCCCGGGGGGTCGGCCCAAGAAATTCGGTTTGAGGTTCTCCCCCAAATTCGCGACACCCCAAAATTCAGCCCTGGAGCCAACGGGTGGTCCTCAGAATGATCTTGAGAGGCTTCCAAGGTCAATGACACCCCAAAAGTCATCATGAACCCAATGGTTGGTCCCTCAAACTCATCATGAACATCTTCCAAAGTCCATGACACCCCAAAAGTCATCATGAACCCAACACCTGAACCATCAAACTCATCATGAACCTCTTCCAAAGTCAATGACACCCCAAAAATCATCATGAACCCAATGGTTGGTCCCTCAAACTCATCATGAACCTCTTCCAAAGTCCATGACACCCCAAAAATCATCATGAACCCAATGGTTGGACCCTCAAACTCATCATGAACCTCTTCCAAAGTCCATGACACCCCAAAAATCATCATGAACCCAATGGTTGGTCCCTCAAACTCATTTTGAACCTCTTCAAGGTCAATGACACCCCAAAAGTCATTATGAACCCACCAGTTGGTCCCTCCATCTCATTTTGAACCTCTTCAAGGTCAATGACACCCCAACAGTCATCATGAACCCAATGGTTGGTCCCTCAAAATCATCATGAACATCTTCCAAAGTCCATGACACCCCCAAAATCATCATGAACCCAATGGTTGGTCCCTCAAACTCATCTAGAACATCTTCCAAAATCCATGACACCCCAAAAGTCATCATGAACCCAACAGTTGGACACTCAAATTGATCTTGAGAGGCTTCCACGGTCAATGACACCCCAAAAGTCATCATGAACCCAATGGTTGGTCCCTCAAACTCATCATGAACATCTTCCAAAGTCAATGACACCCCAAAAGTCATCATGAACCCAACACTTGAACCATCAAACTCATCTGGAACCCCTTCCACGGTCAATGACACCCCAAAAGTCATCATGAACCCAATGGTTGGTCCCTCAAACTCATCTTGAACCTCTTCCAAAGTCCATGACACCCCAAAAGTCATCATGAACCCAACACCTGAACCATCAAACTCATCATGAACCTCATCCAAAGTCAATGACACCCCAAAAGTCATCATGAACCCAATGGTTGGTCCCTCAAACTCATCATGAACATCTTCCAAAGTCAATGACACCCCAAAAGTCATCATGAACCCAATGGTTGGTCCCTCAAACTCATCATGAACATCTTCCAAAGTCAATGACACCCCAAAAGTCATCATGAACCCAATAGTTGGTCCCTCAAACTCATCTAGAACATCTTCCAAAGTCCATGACACCCCCAAAATCATCATGAACCCAATGGTTGGTCCCTCAAACTCATCATGAACGTCTTCGAAAGTCCATGACACCCCAAAAGTCATCATGAACCCAACACTTGAACCATCAAACTCATCATGAACCTCTTCCAAAGTCCATGACACCCCCAAAATCATCATGAACCCAACACCTGAACCATCAAACTCATCATGAACCTCATCCAAAGTCAATGACACCCCCAAAATCATCATGAACCCAATGGTTAGTCCCTCAAACTCATCTAGAACATCTTCCAAAGTCCATGAAACCCCAAAAGTCATCATGAACCCAATGGTTGGTCCCTCAAACTCATCATGAACCTCTTCCAAAGTCCATGACACCCCAAAAGTCATCATGAACCCAATGGTTGGTCCCTCAAACTCATCTAGAACATCTTCCAAAATCCATGACACCCAAAAAGTCATCATGAACCCAACAGTTGGACACTCAAATTGATCTTGAGAGGCTTCCAAGGTCAATGACACCCCAAAAGTCATCATGAACCCAATGGTTGGTCCCTCAAACTCATCATGAACCGCTTCCAAAGTCCATGACACGCCCAAAATCATCATGAACCCAATGGTTGGTCCCTCAAACTCATTTTGAACCTCTTCAAGGTCAATGACACCCCAAAAGTCATCATGAACCCAACACTTGAACCATCAAACTCATCTAGAACACCTTCCAAGGTCAATGACACCCCAAAATTCACCCATGAACCCAACATTTGACCCATCAAACTCATTTTGAACCTCTTCCAAAGTCCATGACACCCCAAAAGTCATTATGAACCCACCGGTTGGTCCCTCAAACTCATCTTGAGCCTCTCCCAAGGTCAATGACCCCCCAAAATACACCATGAACCCACCAGTTGGTCCCTCAAAGTCATTTGAACCTCTCCCAAGGTCAATGACCCCCCAAAATTCACCATGAACCCACCGGTTGGTCCCTCAAACTCATCTTGAACCTCTCCCAAGGTCCTTGAACCTCTCCCAAGGTCAATGACACCCCAAAATACACCATGAACCCACCGGTTGGTCCCTCAAAGTCATTCGAACCTCTTCCAAGGTCAACGACACCCCAAAATTCATCATGAACCCACCGGTTGGTCCCTCAAAGTCATTTGAACCTCTTCCAAGGTCAATGACCCCCCAAAATTCACCATGAACCCACCGGTTGGTCCCTCAAACTCATCTTGAACCTCTCCCAAGGTCCTTGAACCTCTCCCAAGGTCAATGACCCCCCAAAATTCATCGTTAACCCACCAGTTGGTCCCTCAAAGTCATTTGAACCTCTTCCAAGGTCCTTGAACCTCTTCCAAGGTCAACGACACCCCAAAATTCATCATGAACCCAACGCTTGGCCCCTCCACCTCACCGATCCCCTCCTCACCCCCTTCCACCTCCTCGCCGCGTCCCACCTCCGCTTCTCCAAAGCCCTTCGAGTTGGGGGTGGCTTTGATGTTGTCTTCTCCTCCTTCTCCCTTCCCAACTCCCCCCCCCCCCCGACCTCCACCAGGACCGCAAGTTGACCAAGGTGGAGCAACAACGGTTCAAGGAGGAAGCGGAGATGCTGAAGGGGTTGCAGCACCCCAACATCGTCCGCTTCTACGACTCTTGGGAGTCCACGGTCAAGGGCAAGAAGTGCATCGTCCTCGTCACCGAGCTCATGACCTCCGGCACCCTCAAGACGTGAGTGAGGTGGCCTTTTGGTGGCCCACAAGTAGGGGCGAGGTGGGGGGGGAGGAAGCCCAGGAGATACTGGTGGGTCATCCTCTCCACCAGGTATCTCAAGAGGTTCAAGGTGATGAAGCCCAAGGTGTTACGGAGTTGGTGTCGGCAGATCTTGAAGGGTCTCCACTTTCTCCACACCCGGACGCCGCCCATCATCCACCGGGACCTCAAATGCGACAACATCTTCATCACCGGTCCCACCGGTTCCGTCAAGATCGGCGATTTGGGTTTGGCCACCCTCATGAGGACCTCCTTCGCCAAAAGCGTCATCGGTAAGAGGCGGCGCGCCCAAAGGTGACCCCGCGGGGGTGACGGTGGGGGTGACGGGGACGGGACACATGAGACGTTTCTCCATCTTCCGTAGGAACGCCGGAATTTATGGCGCCGGAGATGTACGAGGAACGTTACGACGAATCGGTGGACGTCTACGCCTTCGGCATGTGCATGTTGGAGATGGGCACCTCCGAATATCCCTACTCGGAATGTCAAAACGCCGCACAAATCTACCGCAAAGTCACCAGCGTGGGTGTCCCCGTCCCCGAGGCGGTGGCATCACCGTCATCCGCGTCCCAACCGCGGTGGTGACATCATCACCGACGTTCCTTCTTGTAGGGCATCAAGCCGGCAAGTTTTGAGAAGGTGACGGACCCGGAGGTGAAGGAGATCATCGAAGGGTGCATCCGGCAGAACAAGGCGGAGAGGTGGGAGATGTCCAGGTGGAGATGTCCCCCACCGCGGGGGTGACACCGGCCACGTTGACCACGCCCCCTCCATCCGTAGGCTCTCCATCCGGGACTTGTTGAACCACGCGTTCTTCGCCGAGGACACGGGGTTACGGGTGGAGTTGGCGGAAGACGACGGCGGTCTCGATACCTCTTTGGCGCTTCGGCTTTGGGTGGAGGATCCCAAAAAGTTGAAGGGGAAGCACAAGGACAACGAAGCCATCGAGTTCAGCTTCAACCTGGAGGCCGATGTCCCCGAGGAGGTGGCCTACGAGATGGTGAGAGGCACCAGGGGGTGGTGGTGGGGGGGGGACCCCAAAACTCCTCTGGGGTCGGACCCTCCAGCTTGTCTTGAACCTCTCCGAGGTCAACGAAGCTCCAAAATTGACCGTGAACCCAACGGTTTGACCCTCAAGCTCATCTTGGACCTCTTCCGAAGTCCATGGCACCCCAAAATTGACCACGAACCCAACGGTTGACCTCTCAAACTCATCTTGAACCTCTTCCAAAACCCATGACACCCCAAAATACATCATGAACCCGTTAGTCGGAGGCTCAAACTCATCTTTAATCTCTTCCAAAGCCAATGATTCCCCCCAAATTCCCCATGAACCCCCCGGTTGGTCCCTCAAATTCATCTGGAACCTCTTCCAAAGTCCATGACACCCCAAAATTCACCCATGGACCCAACAGTTGAGCCATCAAACTCATCTTGAACCCCTTCCAAGGTCTCTGAGAGCCCAAATTCCCCCACGAACCCACCGGTTGGTCCCTCAAATTCATCTGGAACCTCTTCCAACCCAACAATCCCCCGAAAATCACCATGAACCCAACACCTGACCCATCAAACTCATCTTGAACCCCTTCCAAGGTCAATGACACCCCAAAATTCACCATGAACCCCCCGGTTGGTCCCTCAAACTCATCTTGAACCTCTCCCAAGGTCAATGACCCCCCAAAATACACCATGAACCCCCCGGTTGGTCCCTCAAACTCATCTTGAACCTCTTCCAAGGTCAATGACACCCCAAAGTTCACCATGAACCCCCCAGTTGGTCCTCAAACTCATCTTGAACCTCTTCCAAGGTCCTTGAACTACTCTCAAGGTCAATGACCCCCCAAAATTCACCATGAACCCACCGCTTGGTCCCTCAAACTCATCTTGAACCTCTCCCAAGGTCAATGACCCCCCAAAATTCACCATGAACCCACCGGTTGGTCCCTCAAACTCATCTTGAACCTCTTCCAAGGTCCTTGAACCTCTTCCAAGGTCAATGACACCCCAAAATTCACCATGAACCCCCCGGTTGGTCCCTCAAACTCATCTTGAACCTCTCCCAAGGTCAATGACCCCCCAAAATTCACCATGAACCCACCGCTTGGTCCCTCAAACTCATCTTGAACCTCTCCCAAGGTCAATGACCCCCCAAAATTCACCATGAACCCACCAGTTGGTCCCTCAAACTCATCTTGAACCTCTTCCAAGGTCCTTGAACCTCTTCCAAGGTCAATGACCCCCCAAAATTCACCATGAACCCCCCGGTTGGTCCCTCAAACTCATCTTGAACCTCTTCCAAGGTCAATGACACCCCAAAATTCACCATGAACCCCCCGGTTGGTCCCTCAAACTCATCTTGAACCTCTTCCAAGGTCCTTGAACCTCTTCCAAGGTCAATGACACCCCAAAATTCACCATGAACCCCCCGGTTGGTCCCTCAAACTCATCTTGAACCTCTTCCAAGGTCCTTGAACCTCTTCCAAGGTCAATGACACCCCAAAATTCACCATGAACCAACCAGTTGGTCCCTCAAACTCATCTTGAACCTCTCCCAAAGCCAACAGTTCTCCAAGTTCTCCGCCACCTGCTCCCCGTGGACACCCCGTTTTCTCCCTCCCCACCTCCCAACCAGGTGAAATCCGGTTTCTTCCACGAGAGCGACTCCAAAGCCGTCGCCAAATCCATCCGGGACCGCTTGACGTTGGTGAAGAAGACGCGGGAGAAGAAACAAGCCGAAGGTCGAGGGGGCCCCGAAAACGAGGACACCGAGGTGGACCAACACGTCCGGCAGCAGCTTCTCCGCCAACAACCCCCCAACGCCGGTGAGACCCCCAACTTCCACCCCACGGCTGGTGGCCCCCTCCAAAATTGCTCACTCCCGGTTGCTCCTCAGCAGCTGACGGCTTCTTGGAGAACAATCCCATCGCAGATGTCACCCGCGGCGTCACCGGAGCGCCCGAGCCCGCGCCGCAGCTCCTCGGGTGCTACCAAGGAGGGTCACCAGGACCTCCCCAAGATGGGGCGTCCCCAACGTGTGGCCGTCCCGTCCCCTCGCAGGTAAGTCCCCGTCGCGCCGAGGTGGGTTGGGGACAATGGGACCACCTCCCGGCGCAGCAACTTGACCAACAGGTCACCTACGGGGCGGAGGGGACAGCGATGGATGTCACCGGAGGTGCCACCACGGCGGCGCCGGAGCCACCCGGCGTTGACGGAGAGCCGGGGGTCGGTGTGACGCAGAGTCACGGGATGTCATCGGTGGCGGTGGCACGGCTGCAGCCGGCGCCCGGAGCGCCGGGTCCGGTGATGGCACCGGTGGCACCTGGGGGGCAGCTGTCACTGGGGATGCCACCATCAACTGGGATGCCACCACCAACCGGGATGCCACCATCAACTGGGATGCCACCAGCTCCAGGGATGCCACCACCAGCTGGGGTGCCACCAGGTCCAGGAATGCCACCACCAATGGAGATGCCACCACCAGGTGGGATGCCACCAGGACCAGGGATGCCACCACCAACTGGGATGCCACCAGGTCCAGGAATGCCACCACCAGGTCCAGGGATGGCACCACCAGGTCCAGGGATGCCACCAGGTCCGGGGATGCCACAATCAACTGGGATGCCACCGGCCCTGGGGATGCCACTACCAGCTGGGGTGCCACCAGCTCCAGGGATGCCACTAGGTCCAGGGATGCCACCACCAACTGGGATGCCACCAGCTCCAGGGATGCCACCAGCTCCAGGAATGCCACCACCAACCGGGATGCCACCACCAACCGGGATGCCACCAGCACCAGGAATGCCACCAGCTGCTGGGATGCCACCACCAGCTGCTGGGATGCCACCAGCCCTGGGGATGCCACCACCAACTGGGGTGGCACCAGTTCCAGGGATGCCACCAGCCCAAGGGATGCCACCACCTATGGCAATGCCACCAGCCCAGGGGCTGCCACCAGCTCCAGGGATGTCACCAGCTCCAGGGTTGCCACCACAGCTGGTGCCCACCATGCAGCCACCAGCTCTGGGGATGCCACCAGCTCCAGGGATGCCACCAACCATGGGGATGCCACCTCCACCTGGGATGCCACCACCTGTGGGGATGCCACCACTCTCCGGAATGCCACCAGCTCCAGGGATGGCACCAACCATGGGGATGCCACCTCCTTCCGGGATGCCACCTCCATCTGGGATGCCACCAGCAGTGGGGATGCCACCACCACCAGCTGGGATGCCACCAGCTCAAGGGATGCCACCAGCCCAAGGGATGCCACCACCAGCTGGGATGCCACCACTACCAGCTGGGATGCCACCAACCATGGGGATGCCACCAACCATGGGGATGCCACCAGCTCCGGGGATGCCACCAGCTGTGGGGATGCCACCACCACCACCATCTGGGGTGCCACCAGCCCAAGGGATGCCACCAGCCCAAGGGATGCCACCACCATCTGGGATGCCACCAGCCCCAGGGATGCCACCAGCTCAAGGGATGCCACCACCATCTGGGGTGCCACCAGCCCCAGGGATGCCACCAGCCGTGGGGATGCCACCAGCCATGGGGATGCCACCACCCTCTGCGATGCCACCACCATCCGGGCTGCCACCACCACCATCAGGGATGTCCCCAACCCCGGGGATGCCACCAACCATGGGGCTGCCACCCGCCCCGCTGGTGCCACCCCCCCCTCTCCCCACCCTCCCACCCGAAGAACCGTCCCCTCACCCCGATCCCCCCACCGGTGCCACCAACCCCCCGGACCTCCCACCTTTTCTCCGTGTCCCCGAGGCCACTGTTGTCCCCGATCCCTCCGGTGCCAAACCCGACCGCGTCCGCCAACGTCGCGCCTCCTGCCCGCGGCCGGAGAAGGTTCCTCGGTTCCAACTCACCGTCCTCCAGGTCGGTGGGGGGCCGGGAGGTCTTCGGGGTTGGGGGGGCGGTGGGGACAGGTGGGGACACCCCATAACTCGTGTCCCCAACCTTTTAGGTCTCCTCTCCTGGGGACAACACGGTGGAATGTCAACTGGAGACCCACGACAGTAAGATGGTGACCTTCAAGTTTGACGCCGACGGAGACGCCCCCGAGGACATCGCCTGCTACATGGTGACCCCCACCCCGCCCCCCCCCCCCCCCAAGACCCCAAAACTCCTCCCCCCATGAACGCCCCTCCCCTAATTAACGTCCCCTCCCCTCCTCCTCCCCCCCCTTCCAAAAAAAAAATGTCCCCAAACTCTTCTTCTCCGGAAGGTTGAGGACAACTTCGTGTTGGAGGGCGAACGGGAGAAGTTCGTGGAGGAGCTGAAGGCCATCGTGGCGCGGGCGCAAGGACTCCTCGGTGGCCCCCCCGGGGACCCCCAGGTGACACCCCCCACCCCCCTCTCGTGTCCCCCCCCCCCCCCCCTCCTCCCCTCAGTCCATTCCCACCAGTTGATGTCCCACCACCCACCGGTTGATGTCCCACCACCACCGCGTGTCTCCTCCCACAGGTGGGACCTCCCGAAGTGGCGGGTGGTGGTGAGTAGTGGGGGGAGGGGTGGGGTGGGGTCACCTCCCCCCACCCCCCACCCTGACCACCCCTCCCCCCACCCCGGTACCTCCAGGAGAAGGTGCCCCTCAATCGTCCCCCGTTGGCCGGTGGAGGTTTTGCATCAATCAGACCATCAGGAACCGAGAAGCCACCGGTGGGTCACCTTCAAGGGGGACACGGGCCATCGGGGGGGTGGGGTGGGGTGGGAGGGGACACCGGTGTCCCCACCCCTCCCCCACACCCCCCACCCCTCCCCCCCAACTTTCATGTCACCTCCTCGCAGGTCCCGGGGGACCTCCGCCCACCCGACAAGCCTTGGGGACCTCCCGTGGTGGCGAGGCAGAGGTGGCCCCAGATGTTGGTGGCCCTCAAGGACCAGGGATGGTTGTCACCACGCCCCAGGAGCCAGGTGGCCCTCAAGGACAAGGGGTGGCCACCACCACATTCCAGGAGCCAGGTGGCCCTCAAGGACAAGGGGTGGCCACCACCACATTCCAGGAGCCAGGTGGCCCTCAAGGACAAGGGATGGTTGTCACCAGACCCCAGGAGCCAGGTGGCCCTCAAGGACAAGGGGTGGCCACCACCGGACCCCAGGAGCCAGGTGGCCCTCAAGGACCAGAGGTGGTCCCCACTGGAGCATTGGAGCAGGATGGACCTGGGGGACCGGAGACCATTGTCCCCAAACCTGGTGACCCGAGTGGCCCTCAAGGCCAAGAGATGATCGTCCCCAAACCCCATGAACTGGATGCACCCAAGGGACCAGAGACAATTGTCCCCAAACCCCATGAGCTTGGTGTCCCTCACGGCCAGGAGGTGACCGTCCCCAAAGCCTGTGACCCAGGTGGCCCCCAAGGACTGGAGATGATCGTCCTCGAGCCCCAAGAGCCAGATGTCCCCCAAGGACCGGGGACAATTGTCACCGGCACTCGGGAGCAGGATGGACCTGGTCAACCAGACGTGATTGTCCCCAAACCTCAAGAGCTTGATGTCCCCCAAGGATTGGAGACCATCGTCCCCGGACACCAAGACCCGGGTGTCCCCCAAGGAGAGGGGACAATTGTCACCGGCATTTGGGAGCAGGATGGACCGGAGACGGTTGTCCCCAAACCCCAGGAGCTGGATGTCCCCAGAGGACAGGAGACGATGGTCACTGGAGCTGGGGAGCAGGATGGACCCGTGGGACCAGAGGTGATTGTCCCCAAACCCCAAGACCTGCATGTCCCCGAGGGCTGGAGATGATTGTCCCCAGACCCCAAGACCTCAGTGTCCCCCAAGGACTGGAGACGACCATCCCCAACCCCAAGACTTTGGTGTCCCTGAAAGACTGTCGATGACCGGTCCCAACACCCTGACCTTGGTGGCCCTCAGGGACCATCGATGACCATCCCCAACCCCAAGACTTTGGTGTCCCCCAAACCCCAAAACCTTGATGTCCCTCAAAGACCATCTATGACCATCCCCAAATCCCATGACTTTGGTGTCCCTCAAAGACCAAAGATCACTGTCCCCAACCCCATGACCCTGATGTCCCTCAAAGACCATCGATGACCATCCCAAACCCCAAGATCTTGGTGGCCCTCAAGGACCAGAGAACCCCAAGACCTTGGTATCACCCAAACCTCAAGACCTCGGTGTCCCTCAAAGACCACCGATGACCATCCCAAACCCCAAGACCTTGTTGTCCCTCAAAGTCCACCAACAACCGTCCCCAACCCCAAGACCTTGGTGTCCCTCAAAGACCGTTGACGACTGTCCCCAACCCCAAGACCTTGGTGTCCCTCAAGGACCAGAGAACCTCAAGACCTTGGTGTCCCCCAACCCGCACAACCTCGATGTCCCTCAAAGTCCACCAACGACCGTCCCCAACCCCACGACCTTGATGTCCCTCAAAGTCCACCAATGACTGTCCCCAGCCCCACGACCTCGATGTCCCTCAAAGACTGTTCATGACCATCCCCAACCCCAAGACTTTGGTGTCCCCCAAACCCCAAGACCTCGATGTCCCTCAAAGTCCACCAACGACCGTCCCCAACCCCATGACCTTGATGTCCCTCAAACCCCAAGACCTCGATGTCCCTCAAAGTCCACCAACGACCGTCCCCAACCCCACGACCTCGATGTCCCTCAAACCCCCAGACCTTGATGTCCCTCAAAGACTGTTCATGACCATCCCCAACCCCAAGACTTTGGTGTCCCCCAAACCCCAAGACCTCGATGTCCCTCAAAGTCCACCAACGACCGTCCCCAACCCCAAGATCTTGGTGTCCCCCAAACCCCAAGACCTCGATGTCCCTCAAAGTCCACCAACGACCGTCCCCAACCCCAAGACCTTGGTGTCCCCCCAAACCCAAGACCTTGATGTCCCTCAAAGTCCACCAACGACCGTCCCCAACCCCACAACCTCGGTGTCCCCCCAAACCCCAAGACCTCGATGTCCCTCAAAGTCCACCAACGACCGTCCCCAACCCCAAGATCTTGGTGTCCCCCAAACCCCAAGACCTCGATGTCCCTCAAAGTCCACCAACGGCCGTCCCCAACCCCACGACCTCGATGTCCCTCAAGCCCCAGAGATCCCCAAGACCTCGGTGGCCCTCAACCCCCACCTTCCCCTGCTCCCCCACCCCCCAGTAGCCATTTTGGGGGGGGGGGGACACACGACTGGTGGCCCTCTCACCACCCCATCTCCACAGGGTTCTCCGGCGGAGAGGACCCCGGGCCGTGCCCCCGCCGGGGGGGGGGGGGGCGCTATTTCCCCCTGGCTTTTAATTGCCCCCGCCTGAAGAACCCCGTCAGCAAGAAGACGTGGGGCCGCAAGATCAAGAGTTGGGCCCGGCGCCTCCGCCAGCCCCCCCCCGCCGCGGGGGGCCCCCCCCGCCCAGGTAGGGGGTGCCCCTCCCCCCCATTTCTGCCCCCCCCCCCCCACCTTTCATCACCCCCCATTTATTGCCACCCCCCCCCCCGGCTCCCGTTTTTACCCCCCCATTTATCATCCGCATTTTAATCCACCCATTTCTCGTCCCCATTTATTGCCCCCCCCCTTTTTACCCCCCCATTTATTGCCCCCCCATTTTTACCCCCCAATTTATTGCCCCCCCATATTTACCCTCCCAATTTATTGCCCCCCCATTTTTGCCATTCATTTATCACCCTCATTTATTGCCCCCCCATTTTTGCCATTCATTTATCATCCCCGTTTATTGCCCCCCCTTTTTTACCCCTCATTTATCGCCCCCATTTATTGCCCCCCCTTTTTACCCCATTTATTGCCCCCCCATTTTTACCCCAATTTATTGCCCCCCCCAATTTATTGCCCCCCCATTTTTGCCATTCATTTATCACCCCATTTATTGCCCCCCCTTTTTTACCCCTCATTTATAGCCCCCCATTTATTGCCCCCCCATTTAACCCCCCATTTATAGCCCCCCATTTATTGCCCCCCCTTTTACCACCCATTTATCAACCCCATTTATTGCCCCCCCATTTTTACCCCATTTATTGCCCCCCATTTTTACCCCCCAATTTATTGCCCCCCCATTTTTGCCATTCATTTATCACCCCCATTTATCAACCCCATTTATTTGCCCCCCCATTTTTACCCCCCATTCATTGCCCCCCACATTTTTACCCCAATTTATTGCCCCCCCATTTTTACCCCCAATTTATTGCCCCCCCCATTTTCACCCCCCCTTCATAGCCCCGTTTTTACCCCCCCATTTATTGCCCCCCCCCGTTTTTTACCCCCTATATACACTCTATACGTCCCCCCACATACGTTCTCTTCCTATATACCCCCCATCCCCCCCCCATAGATCCCACCCCCCATCTCTCTCCCTATACACCCCCATACATCCCCCCCCCATACGTACCCCCCCCCATATACCCCCCCACTGACCCCCCCTCTCCCGTCCCGCAGGAGAGGACATCGGGGACCCCCCCCGCCGGGGGCACTGCCAGGTGGGTCTTGGGGGGGGGGCACCCCAAAATACCCCCGGGGACCCCCAAAACTGCCCCCAGGGAACCCAAAATACCCCCGGGGACCCCAAAACTGCTCCCAGAAATCCCCAAATACACCCATATCCCCCCCACCCCCCCAAATTGCCCCTGGGACCCCAAAACTGCCCCAGGGACCCCCCCCCCAGGGACTCCAAAAATGCTCCCAGGGACCCCAAAACTGCCCCCGGGGAACCCAAAATACACCCGGGGACCCCAAAACTGCTCCCAGAAACCCCCAAATACACCCATATCCCCCCCACCCCCCCAAATTGCCCCAGGGACCCCCCCCCCAGGGACCCCAAAACTGCCCCCGGGGACCCCCAAACTCCCCCAGGGACCCCAAAATTGCCCCGGGGACCCCAAAATACATCCAGATACCCCCCCCCCCCCAAATCGCCCCTGGGACCCCAAAACTGCCCCAGGGACCCTGCAGAGTCCCCCAAAATGCCCCCAGGGACCCTAAAACTACCCCGGGGACCCCCAAACTCCCCCAGGGACCCCCAAATTACCCCCAGCCCCCCCCCCCCCCCCCAAACTGCCCCTGGGCCTCCCAAATTACCCCCAGCAACCCCCTCCCAAACTGTTCCAGGGACCCCAAAACTACCCCAGGGACCCCCAAACTGCCCCAGGGACCCCCAAACTGCCCCAGGGAGCCCCAAACTGCCCCAGGGACCCCCAAAACTCCCTCAGGGCCCCCCCCCCAAATCCCCCCTTTTTTCCTATCACCCCTCCCCACCTCCCCCCCCCCCCCCTCCAGCCGCTAACGAACCCCGACTCGAGCGACCCCCCCGAAACCGAAGGCGACTGGGGAGACCCCAGCTCGGAAAGCGAAAGTGGGGGGGTCCCCCCCCACCCCCCGGGGGCCCCCCCCCGCCCCCCGGGGTCCCCGTCGTCCCCCATGAGCAGCGACGGGGAGACGGACCCCGAAGACGAAGATTTACGGGTCGAGCTGCGAAGGCTGCGAGAAAAGTGAGTTGTTTTGGGGTTTTTTTTTTTTTTGGGGGGGGGGTCTCCTCATTTTGGGGAGCCCTGATGTTGGGGTACCCCCCCCCCCCCCCCTTTTTTTTTATAGGCATATCCAGGAGGTGGTGACATTACGGGCGCAGCAGGACAAGGAGCTGCGGGAGCTGCAGGGGCGGCTGCGCGCCCTCAAAGAAACTCGGGGGGGACCCCAAAATGGGGGGGGGGGTCCCC
>NW_028128040.1:0-27785 GCF_965231255.1 Vanellus vanellus
CACCTTTGAACAGGTTCCAGGAGGCAGTGAGAACCAGCATTACTTTTCCCCGCTGGCACCTTTGCTGTGCCAGCAAAAGCTGGACGTTTGTCTTTTTTGCTCCGGAGGTTGCCAAAAGCGAAAACAGGTGCTTTTGAGGATGGAGTCCGCAGGAAAGCAGAGAGGGCCAAATTGTCTGGGGCATTTGAAGAGGTTCCAGGAGGCAGTGAGAACCAGCATTACTTTTCCCTGCTGGCACCTTTGCTGTGGCAGCAAAAGCTGGACGTTTGTCTTTTTTGCTCCGGAGGTTGCCGAAAGCGAAAACAGGTGCTTTTGAGGATGGGGTCCGCAGGAAAGCAGAGAGGGCCAAATTGTCTGGGGCATTTGAAAGGGTTCCAGGAGGCAGTGAGAACCAGCATTACTTTTCCCCGCTGGCTCCTTTGCTGTGGCAGCAAAAGCTGGACGTTTGTCTTTTTTGCTCCGGAGGCTGCCGAAAGCGAAAACAGGTGCTTTTGAGGATGGAGTCCGCAGGAAAGCAGAGAGGGCCAAATTGTCTGGGGCATTTGAAAGAGTTCCAGGAGGCAGTGAGAACCAGCATTACTTTTCCCCGCTGGCACCTTTGCTGTGGCAGCAAAAGCTGGACGTTTGTCTTTTTACCACCGGAGGGCGCCGAAAGTGAAAAAAGGCGCTTTTGAGGATAGAGTCCGCAGGAAAGCAGAGAGGGCCAAATTGTCTGTGGCATTTGAAGAGGTTCCAGGAGGCAGTGAGAACCAGCATTACTTTTCCCCGCTGGCACCTTTGCTGTGGCAGCAAAAGCTGGACGTTTGTCTTTTTTGCTCCGGAGGCTGCCGAAAGCGAAAACAGGTGCTTTTGAGGATGGAGTCCGCAGGAAAGCAGAGAGGGCCAAATTGTCTGTGGCATTTGAAAGAGTTCCAGGAGGCAGTGAGAACCAGCATTACTTTTCCCCACTGGCACCTTTGCTGTGGCAGCAAAAGCTGGACGTTTGTCTTTTTTGCTCCGGAGGCTGCCGAAAGCGAAAACAGGTGCTTTTGAGGATGGAGTCCGCAGGAAAGCAGAGAGGGCCAAATTGTCTGGGGCATTTGAAAGGGTTCCAGGAGGCAGTGAGAACCAGCATTACTTTTCCCCGCTGGCACCTTTGCTGTGGCAGCAAAAGCTGGACGTTTGTCTTTTTTGCTCCGGAGGCTGCCGAAAGCGAAAACAGGTGCTTTTGAGGATGGAGTCCGCAGGAAAGCAGAGAGGGCCAAATTGTCTGGGGCATTTGAAAGGGTTCCAGGAGGCAGTGAGAACCAGCATTACTTTTCCCCGCTGGCACCTTTGCTGTGGCAGCAAAAGCTGGACGTTTGTCTTTTTTGCTCCGGAGGCTGCCGAAAGCGAAAACAGGTGCTTTTGAGGATGGAGTCCGCAGGAAAGCAGAGAGGGCCAAATTGTCTGGGGCATTTGAAAGGGTTCCAGGAGGCAGTGAGAACCAGCATTACTTTTCCCTGCTGGCACCTTTGCTGTGGCAGCAAAAGCTGGACGTTTGTCTTTTTTGCTCCGGAGGCTGCCGAAAGCGAAAACAGGTGCTTTTGAGGATGGAGTCCACAGGAAAGCAGAGAGGGCCAAATTGTCTGTGGCATTTGAAAGGGTTCCAGGAGGCAGTGAGAACCAGCATTACTTTTCCCCGCTGGCACCTTTGCTGTGGCAGCAAAAGCTGGACGTTTGTCTTTTTTGCTCCGGAGGTTGCCGAAAGCGAAAACAGGTGCTTTTGAGGATGGAGTCCGAAGGAAAGCAGAGAGGGCCAAATTGTCTGGGGCATTTGAAAGGGTTCCAGGAGGCAGTGAGAACCAGCATTACTTTTCCCCGCTGGCACCTTTGTTGTGGCAGCAAAAGCTGGACGTTTGTCTTTTTTGCTCCGGACGCTGCCGAAAGCGAAAACAGGTGCTTTTGAGGATGGAGTCCGCAGGAAAGCAGAGAGGGCCAAATTGTCTGGGGCATTTGAAAGGGTTCCAGGAGGCAGTGAGAACCAGCATTACTTTTCCCCGCTGGCACCTTTGCTGTGGCAGCAAAAGCTGGACGTTTGTCTTTTTTGCTCCGGAGGCTGCCGAAAGCGAAAACAGGTGCTTTTGAGGATGGAGTCCGCAGGAAAGCAGAGAGGGCCAAATTGTCTGGGGCATTTGAAGAGGTTCCAGGAGGCAGTGAGAACCAGCATTACTTTTCCCCGCTGGCACCTTTGCTGTGGCAGCTAAAGCTGGACGTTTGTCTTTTTTGCTCCGGAGGCTGCCGAAAGCGAAAACAGGTGCTTTTGAGGATGGAGTCCGCAGGAAAGCAGAGAGGGCCAAATTGTCTGGGGCATTTGAAAGGGTTCCAGGAGGCAGTGAGAACCAGCATTACTTTTCCCCGCTGGCACCTTTGCTGTGGCAGCAAAAGCTGGACGTTTGTCTTTTTTGCTCCGGAGTTTGCCGAAAGCGAAAACAGGTGCTTTTGAGGATGGAGTCCGCAGGAAAGCAGAGAGGGCCAAATTGTCTGTGGCATTTGAAAGGGTTCCAGGAGGCAGTGAGAACCAGCATTACTTTTCCCCGCTGGCACCTTTGCTGTGGCAGCAAAAGCTGGACGTTTGTCTTTTTTGCTCCGGAGGTTGCCAAAAGCGAAAACAGGTGCTTTTGAGGATGGAGTCCGCAGGAAAGCAGAGAGGGCCAAATTGTCTGGGGCATTTGAAGAGGTTCCAGGAGGCAGTGAGAACCAGCATTACTTTTCCCCGCTGGCACCTTTGCTGTGGCAGCAAAAGCTGGACGTTTGTCTTTTTTGCTCCGGAGGCTGCCGAAAGCGAAAACAGGTGCTTTTGAGGATGGAGTCCGCAGGAAAGCAGAGAGGGCCAAATTGTCAGGGGCATTTGAAAGGGTTCCAGGAGGCAGTGAGAACCAGCATTACTTTTCCCCGCTGGCACCTTTGCTGTGGCAGCAAAAGCTGGACGTTTGTCTTTTTTGCTCCGGAGGTTGCCGAAAGCGAAAACAGGTGCTTTTGAGGATGGAGTCCGCAGGAAAGCAGAGAGGGCCAAATTGTCTGGGGCATTTGAAAGGGTTCCAGGAGGCAGTGAGAACCAGCATTACTTTTCCCCTCTGGCACCTTTGTTGTGGCAGCAAAAGCTGGACGTTTGTCTTTTTTGCTCCGGAGGCTGCCGAAAGCGAAAACAGGTGCTTTTGAGGATGGAGTCCGCAGGAAAGCAGAGAGGGCCAAATTGTCTGGGGAATTTGAAAGGGTTCCAGGAGGCAGTGAGAACCAGCATTACTTTTCCCCGCTGGCACCTTTGCTGTGGCAGCAAAAGCTGGACGTTTGTCTTTTTTGCTCCGGAGGCTGCCGAAAGCGAAAACAGGTGCTTTTGAGGATGGAGTCCGCAGGAAAGCAGAGAGGGCCAAATTGTCTGTGGCATTTGAAAGGGTTCCAGGAGGCAGTGAGAACCAGCATTACTTTTCCCCGCTGGCACCTTTGCTGTGGCAGCAAAAGCTGGACGTTTGTCTTTTTTGCTCCGGAGGCTGCCGAAAGCGAAAACAGGTGCTTTTGAGGATGGAGTCCGCAGGAAAGCAGAGAGGGCCAAATTGTCTGGGGCATTTGAACAGGTTCCAGGAGGCAGTGAGAACCAGCATTACTTTTCCCCGCTGGCACCTTTGCTGTGCCAGCAAAAGCTGGACGTTTGTCTTTTTTGCTCCGGAGGTTGCCAAAAGCGAAAACAGGTGCTTTTGAGGATGGAGTCCGCAGGAAAGCAGAGAGGGCCAAATTGTCTGGGGCATTTGAAGAGGTTCCAGGAGGCAGTGAGAACCAGCATTACTTTTCCCTGCTGGCACCTTTGCTGTGGCAGCAAAAGCTGGACGTTTGTCTTTTTTGCTCCGGAGGCTGCCGAAAGCAAAAACAGGTGCTTTTGAGGATAGAGTCCGCAGGAAAGCAGAGAGGGCCAAATTGTCAGGGGCATTTGAAAGGGTTCCAGGAGGCAGTGAGAACCAGCATTACTTTTCCCCGCTGGCACCTTTGCTGTGGCAGCAAAAGCTGGACGTTTGTCTTTTTTGCTCCGGAGGCTGCCGAAAGCGAAAACAGGTGCTTTTGAGGATGGAGTCCGCAGGAAAGCAGAGAGGGCCAAATTGTCTGGGGCATTTGAAAGGGTTCCAGGAGGCAGTGAGAACCAGCATTACTTTTCCCCGCTGGCACCTTTGCTGTGGCAGCAAAAGCTGGACGTTTGTCTTTTTTGCTCCGGAGGTTGCCAAAAGCGAAAACAGGTGCTTTTGAGGATGGAGTCCGCAGGAAAGCAGAGAGGGCCAAATTGTCTGGGGCATTTGAAAGGGTTCCAGGAGGCACTGAGAACCAGCATTACTTTTCCCCGCTGGCAGCTTTGTTGTGGCAGCAAAAGCTGGACGTTTGTCTTTTTTGCTCCGGAGGCTGCCGAAAGCGAAAACAGGTGCTTTTGAGGATGGAGTCCGCAGGAAAGCAGAGAGGGCCAAATTGTCTGGGTCATTTGAAAGGGTTCCAGGAGGCAGTGAGAACCAGCATCACTTTTCCCCGCTGGCACCTTTGCTGTGGCAGCAAAAGCTGGACGTTTGTCTTTTTTGCTCCGGAGGCTGCCGAAAGCGAAAACAGGTGCTTTTGAGGATGGAGTCCGCAGGAAAGCAGAGAGGGCCAAATTGTCTGTGGCATTTGAAAGGGTTCCAGGAGGCAGTGAGAACCAGCATTACTTTTCCCCGCTGGCACCTTTGCTGTGGCAGCAAAAGCTGGACGTTTGTCTTTTATGCTCCGGAGGCTGCCGAAAGCGAAAATAGGTGCTTTTGAGGATGGAGTCCGCAGGAAAGCAGAGAGGGCCAAATTGTCTGTGGCGTTTGAAAGAGTTCCAGGAGGCAGTGAGAACCAGCATTACTTTTCCCCGCTGGCACCTTTGCTGTGGCAGCAAAAGCTGGACGTTTGTCTTTTTACCACCGGAGGGCGCCGAAAGTGAAAAAAGGCGCTTTTGAGGATAGAGTCCGCAGGAAAGCAGAGAGGGCCAAATTGTCAGGGGCATTTGAAAGGGTTCCAGGAGGCACTGAGAACCAGCTTTACTTTTCCCCGCTGGCACCTTTGCTGTGGCAGCAAAAGCTGGACGTTTGTCTTTTTTGCTCCAGAGGCTGCCGAAAGCGAAAACAGGTGCTTTTGAGGATGGAGTCCGCAGGAAAGCAGAGAGGGCCAAATTGTCTGTGGCATTTGAAAGGGTTCCAGGAGGCAGTGAGAACCAGCATTACTTTTCCCCGCTGGCACTTTTGCTGTGGCAGCAAAAGCTGGACGTTTGTCTTTTTTGCTCCGGAGGTTGCCAAAAGCGAAAACAGGTGCTTTTGAGGATGGAGTCCGCAGGAAAGCAGAGAGGGCCAAATTGTCTGGGGCATTTGAAGAGGTTCCAGGAGGCAGTGAGAACCAGCATTACTTTTCCCCGCTGGCACCTTTGCTGTGGCAGCAAAAGCTGGACGTTTGTCTTTTTTGCTCCGGAGGCTGCCGAAAGCGAAAACAGGTGCTTTTGAGGATGGAGTCCGCAGGAAAGCAGAGAGGGCCAAATTGTCTGTGGCATTTGAAAGGGTTCCAGGAGGCAGTGAGAACCAGCATTACTTTTCCCCGCTGGCACCTTTGCTGTGGCAGCAAAAGCTGGACGTTTGTCTTTTTTGCTCCGGAGGTTGCCGAAAGCGAAAACAGGTGCTTTTGAGGATGGAGTCCGCAGGAAAGCAGAGAGGGCCAAATTGTCTGTGGCATTTGAAAGGGTTCCAGGAGGCAGTGAGAACCAGCATTACTTTTCCCCGCTGGCACCTTTGTTGTGGCAGCAAAAGCTGGACGTTTGTCTTTTTTGCTCCGGAGGCTTCCGAAAGCGAAAACAGGTGCTTTTGAGGATGGAGTCCGCAGGAAAGCAGAGAGGGCCAAATTGTCTGTGGCATTTGAAAGAGTTCCAGGAGGCAGTGAGAACCAGCATTACTTTTCCCCGCTGGCACCTCTGCTGTGGCAGCAAAAGCTGGACGTTTGTCTTTTTACCACCGGAGGGCGCCGAAAGTGAAAAAAGGCGCTTTTGAGGATAGAGTCCGCAGGAAAGCAGAGAGGGCCAAATTGTCAGGGGCATTTGAAAGGGTTCCAGGAGGCAGTGAGAACCAGCATTACTTTTCCCCGCTGGCACCTTTGCTGTGGCAGCAAAAGCTGGACGTTTGTCTTTTTTGCTCCGGAGGCTGCCGAAAGCGAAAACAGGTGCTTTTGAGGATGGAGTCCGCAGGAAAGCAGAGAGGGCCAAATTGTCTGTGGCATTTGAAAGGGTTCCAGGAGGCAGTGAGAACCAGCATTACTTTTCCCCGCTGGCACCTTTGCTGTGGCAGCAAAAGCTGGACATTTGTCTTTTTTGCTCCGGAGGCTGCCAAAAGCGAAAACAGGTGCTTTTGAGGATGGAGTCCGCAGGAAAGCAGAGAGGGCCAAATTGTCTGGGGCATTTGAAGAGGTTCCAGGAGGCAGTGAGAACCAGCATTACTTTTCCCCGCTGGCACCTTTGCTGTGGCAGCAAAAGCTGGACGTTTGTCTTTTTTGCTCCGGAGGCTGCCGAAAGCGAAAACAGGTGCTTTTGAGGATGGAGTCCGCAGGAAAGCAGAGAGGGCCAAATTGTCTGTGGCATTTGAAAGGGTTCCAGGAGGCAGTGAGAACCAGCATTACTTTTCCCCGCTGGCACCTTTGCTGTGGCAGCAAAAGCTGGACGTTTGTCTTTTTTGCTCCGGAGGCTGCCGAAAGCGAAAACAGGTGCTTTTGAGGATGGAGTCCGCAGGAAAGCAGAGAGGGCCAAATTGTCTGTGGCATTTGAAAGGGTTCCAGGAGGCAGTGAGAACCAGCATTACTTTTCCCCGCTGGCACCTTTGCTGTGCCAGCAAAAGCTGGACGTTTGTCTTTTTTGCTCCGGAGGTTGCCAAAAGCGAAAACAGGTGCTTTTGAGGATGGAGTCCGCAGGAAAGCAGAGAGGGCCAAATTGTCTGGGGCATTTGAAGAGGTTCCAGGAGGCAGTGAGAACCAGCATTACTTTTCCCTGCTGGCACCTTTGCTGTGGCAGCAAAAGCTGGACGTTTGTCTTTTTTGCTCCGGAGGCTGCCGAAAGCAAAAACAGGTGCTTTTGAGGATAGAGTCCGCAGGAAAGCAGAGAGGGCCAAATTGTCAGGGGCATTTGAAAGAGTTCCAGGAGGCAGTGAGAACCAGCATTACTTTTCCCCGCTGGCACCTTTGCTGTGGCAGCAAAAGCTGGACGTTTGTCTTTTTTGCTCCGGAGGCTGCCGAAAGCGAAAACAGGTGCTTTTGAGGATGGAGTCCGCAGGAAAGCAGAGAGGGCCAAATTGTCTGGGGCATTTGAAAGGGTTCCAGGAGGCAGTGAGAACCAGCATTACTTTTCCCCGCTGGCACCTTTGCTGTGGCAGCAAAAGCTGGACGTTTGTCTTTTTTGCTCCGGAGGTTGCCAAAAGCGAAAACAGGTGCTTTTGAGGATGGAGTCCGCAGGAAAGCAGAGAGGGCCAAATTGTCTGGGGCATTTGAAAGGGTTCCAGGAGGCACTGAGAACCAGCATTACTTTTCCCCGCTGGCAGCTTTGTTGTGGCAGCAAAAGCTGGACGTTTGTCTTTTTTGCTCCGGAGGCTGCCGAAAGCGAAAACAGGTGCTTTTGAGGATGGAGTCCGCAGGAAAGCAGAGAGGGCCAAATTGTCTGGGTCATTTGAAAGGGTTCCAGGAGGCAGTGAGAACCAGCATCACTTTTCCCCGCTGGCACCTTTGCTGTGGCAGCAAAAGCTGGACGTTTGTCTTTTTTGCTCCGGAGGCTGCCGAAAGCGAAAACAGGTGCTTTTGAGGATGGAGTCCGCAGGAAAGCAGAGAGGGCCAAATTGTCTGTGGCATTTGAAAGGGTTCCAGGAGGCAGTGAGAACCAGCATTACTTTTCCCCGCTGGCACCTTTGCTGTGGCAGCAAAAGCTGGACGTTTGTCTTTTTTGCTCCGGAGGCTGCCGAAAGCGAAAACAGGTGCTTTTGAGGATGGAGTCCGCAGGAAAGCAGAGAGGGCCAAATTGTCTGTGGCATTTGAAAGGGTTCCAGGAGGCAGTGAGAACCAGCATTACTTTTCCCCGCTGGCACCTTTGCTGTGGCAGCAAAAGCTGGACGTTTGTCTTTTATGCTCCGGAGGCTGCCGAAAGCGAAAATAGGTGCTTTTGAGGATGGAGTCCGCAGGAAAGCAGAGAGGGCCAAATTGTCTGTGGCGTTTGAAAGAGTTCCAGGAGGCAGTGAGAACCAGCATTACTTTTCCCCGCTGGCACCTTTGCTGTGGCAGCAAAAGCTGGACGTTTGTCTTTTTACCACCGGAGGGCGCCGAAAGTGAAAAAAGGCGCTTTTGAGGATGGAGTCCGCAGGAAAGCAGAGAGGGCCAAATTGTCAGGGGCATTTGAAAGGGTTCCAGGAGGCAGTGAGAACCAGCTTTACTTTTCCCCGCTGGCACCTTTGCTGTGGCAGCAAAAGCTGGACGTTTGTCTTTTTTGCTCCAGAGGCTGCCGAAAGCGAAAACAGGTGCTTTTGAGGATGGAGTCCGCAGGAAAGCAGAGAGGGCCAAATTGTCTGTGGCATTTGAAAGGGTTCCAGGAGGCAGTGAGAACCAGCATTACTTTTCCCCGCTGGCACTTTTGCTGTGGCAGCAAAAGCTGGACGTTTGTCTTTTTTGCTCCGGAGGTTGCCAAAAGCGAAAACAGGTGCTTTTGAGGATGGAGTCCGCAGGAAAGCAGAGAGGGCCAAATTGTCTGGGGCATTTGAAGAGGTTCCAGGAGGCAGTGAGAACCAGCATTACTTTTCCCCGCTGGCACCTTTGCTGTGGCAGCAAAAGCTGGACGTTTGTCTTTTTTGCTCCGGAGGCTGCCGAAAGCGAAAACAGGTGCTTTTGAGGATGGAGTCCGCAGGAAAGCAGAGAGGGCCAAATTGTCTGTGGCATTTGAAAGGGTTCCAGGAGGCAGTGAGAACCAGCATTACTTTTCCCCGCTGGCACCTTTGCTGTGGCAGCAAAAGCTGGACGTTTGTCTTTTTTGCTCCGGAGGCTGCCGAAAGCGAAAACAGGTGCTTTTGAGGATGGAGTCCGCAGGAAAGCAGAGAGGGCCAAATTGTCTGGGGCATTTGAAGAGGTTCCAGGAGGCAGTGAGAACCAGCATTACTTTTCCCCGCTGGCACCTTTGCTGTGGCAGCAAAAGCTGGACGTTTGTCTTTTTTGCTCCGGAGGCTGCCGAAAGCGAAAACAGGTGCTTTTGAGGATGGAGTCCGCAGGAAAGCAGAGAGGGCCAAATTGTCTGTGGCATTTGAAAGGGTTCCAGGAGGCAGTGAGAACCAGCATTACTTTTCCCCGCTGGCACCTTTGCTGTGGCAGCAAAAGCTGGACGTTTGTCTTTTTTGCTCCGGAGGCTGCCGAAAGCGAAAACAGGTGCTTTTGAGGATGGAGTCCGCAGGAAAGCAGAGAGGGCCAAATTGTCTGTGGCATTTGAAAGGGTTCCAGGAGGCAGTGAGAACCAGCATTACTTTTCCCCGCTGGCACCTTTGCTGTGGCAGCAAAAGCTGGACGTTTGTCTTTTTTGCTCCGGACGCTGCCGAAAGCGAAAACAGGTGCTTTTGAGGATGGAGTCCGCAGGAAAGCAGAGAGGGCCAAATTGTCTGTGGCATTTGAAAGAGTTCCAGGAGGCAGTGAGAACCAGCATTACTTTTCCCCGCTGGCACCTCTGCTGTGGCAGCAAAAGCTGGACGTTTGTCTTTTTACCACCGGAGGGCGCCGAAAGTGAAAAAAGGCGCTTTTGAGGATAGAGTCCGCAGGAAAGCAGAGAGGGCCAAATTGTCAGGGGCATTTGAAAGGGTTCCAGGAGGCAGTGAGAACCAGCATTACTTTTCCCCGCTGGCACCTTTGCTGTGGCAGCAAAAGCTGGACGTTTGTCTTTTTTGCTCCGGAGGCTGCCGAAAGCGAAAACAGGTGCTTTTGAGGATGGAGTCCGCAGGAAAGCAGAGAGGGCCAAATTGTCTGTGGCATTTGAAAGGGTTCCAGGAGGCAGTGAGAACCAGCATTACTTTTCCCCGCTGGCACCTTTGCTGTGGCAGCAAAAGCTGGACGTTTGTCTTTTTTGCTCCGGAGGCTGCCAAAAGCGAAAACAGGTGCTTTTGAGGATGGAGTCCGCAGGAAAGCAGAGAGGGCCAAATTGTCTGGGGCATTTGAAGAGGTTCCAGGAGGCAGTGAGAACCAGCATTACTTTTCCCCGCTGGCACCTTTGCTGTGGCAGCAAAAGCTGGACGTTTGTCTTTTTTGCTCCGGAGGCTGCCGAAAGCGAAAACAGGTGCTTTTGAGGATGGAGTCCGCAGGAAAGCAGAGAGGGCCAAATTGTCTGTGGCATTTGAAAGGGTTCCAGGAGGCAGTGAGAACCAGCATTACTTTTCCCCGCTGGCACCTTTGCTGTGGCAGCAAAAGCTGGACGTTTGTCTTTTTTGCTCCGGAGGCTGCCGAAAGCGAAAACAGGTGCTTTTGAGGATGGAGTCCGCAGGAAAGCAGAGAGGGCCAAATTGTCTGTGGCATTTGAAAGGGTTCCAGGAGGCAGTGAGAACCAGCATTACTTTTCCCCGCTGGCACCTTTGCTGTGCCAGCAAAAGCTGGACGTTTTTCTTTTTTGCTCCGGAGGTTGCCAAAAGCGAAAACAGGTGCTTTTGAGGATGGAGTCCGCAGGAAAGCAGAGAGGGCCAAATTGTCTGGGGCATTTGAAGAGGTTCCAGGAGGCAGTGAGAACCAGCATTACTTTTCCCTGCTGGCACCTTTGCTGTGGCAGCAAAAGCTGGACGTTTGTCTTTTTTGCTCCGGAGGCTGCCGAAAGCAAAAACAGGTGCTTTTGAGGATAGAGTCCGCAGGAAAGCAGAGAGGGCCAAATTGTCAGGGGCATTTGAAAGAGTTCCAGGAGGCAGTGAGAACCAGCATTACTTTTCCCCGCTGGCACCTTTGCTGTGGCAGCAAAAGCTGGACGTTTGTCTTTTTTGCTCCGGAGGCTGCCGAAAGCGAAAACAGGTGCTTTTGAGGATGGAGTCCGCAGGAAAGCAGAGAGGGCCAAATTGTCTGGGGCATTTGAAAGGGTTCCAGGAGGCACTGAGAACCAGCATTACTTTTCCCCGCTGGCACCTTTGCTGTGGCAGCAAAAGCTGGACGTTTGTCTTTTTTGCTCCGGAGGTTGCCAAAAGCGAAAACAGGTGCTTTTGAGGATGGAGTCCGCAGGAAAGCAGAGAGGGCCAAATTGTCTGGGGCATTTGAAAGGGTTCCAGGAGGCACTGAGAACCAGCATTACTTTTCCCCGCTGGCAGCTTTGTTGTGGCAGCAAAAGCTGGACGTTTGTCTTTTTTGCTCCGGAGGCTGCCGAAAGCGAAAACAGGTGCTTTTGAGGATGGAGTCCGCAGGAAAGCAGAGAGGGCCAAATTGTCTGGGTCATTTGAAAGGGTTCCAGGAGGCAGTGAGAACCAGCATCACTTTTCCCCGCTGGCACCTTTGCTGTGGCAGCAAAAGCTGGACGTTTGTCTTTTTTGCTCCGGAGGCTGCCGAAAGCGAAAACAGGTGCTTTTGAGGATGGAGTCCGCAGGAAAGCAGAGAGGGCCAAATTGTCTGTGGCATTTGAAAGGGTTCCAGGAGGCAGTGAGAACCAGCATTACTTTTCCCCGCTGGCACCTTTGCTGTGGCAGCAAAAGCTGGACGTTTGTCTTTTTTGCTCCGGAGGCTGCCGAAAGCGAAAACAGGTGCTTTTGAGGATGGAGTCCGCAGGAAAGCAGAGAGGGCCAAATTGTCTGTGGCATTTGAAAGGGTTCCAGGAGGCAGTGAGAACCAGCATTACTTTTCCCCGCTGGCACCTTTGCTGTGGCAGCAAAAGCTGGACGTTTGTCTTTTATGCTCCGGAGGCTGCCGAAAGCGAAAATAGGTGCTTTTGAGGATGGAGTCCGCAGGAAAGCAGAGAGGGCCAAATTGTCTGTGGCGTTTGAAAGAGTTCCAGGAGGCAGTGAGAACCAGCATTACTTTTCCCCGCTGGCACCTTTGCTGTGGCAGCAAAAGCTGGACGTTTGTCTTTTTACCACCGGAGGGCGCCGAAAGTGAAAAAAGGCGCTTTTGAGGATAGATTCCGCAGGAAAGCAGAGAGGGCCAAATTGTCAGGGGCATTTGAAAGGGTTCCAGGAGGCAGTGAGAACCAGCTTTACTTTTCCCCGCTGGCACCTTTGCTGTGGCAGCAAAAGCTGGACGTTTGTCTTTTTTGCTCCAGAGGCTGCCGAAAGCGAAAACAGGTGCTTTTGAGGATGGAGTCCGCAGGAAAGCAGAGAGGGCCAAATTGTCTGTGGCATTTGAAAGGGTTCCAGGAGGCAGTGAGAACCAGCATTACTTTTCCCCGCTGGCACTTTTGCTGTGGCAGCAAAAGCTGGACGTTTGTCTTTTTTGCTCCGGAGGTTGCCAAAAGCGAAAACAGGTGCTTTTGAGGATGGAGTCCGCAGGAAAGCAGAGAGGGCCAAATTGTCTGGGGCATTTGAAGAGGTTCCAGGAGGCAGTGAGAACCAGCATTACTTTTCCCCGCTGGCACCTTTGCTGTGGCAGCAAAAGCTGGACGTTTGTCTTTTTTGCTCCGGAGGCTGCCGAAAGCGAAAACAGGTGCTTTTGAGGATGGAGTCCGCAGGAAAGCAGAGAGGGCCAAATTGTCTGTGGCATTTGAAAGGGTTCCAGGAGGCAGTGAGAACCAGCATTACTTTTCCCCGCTGGCACCTTTGCTGTGGCAGCAAAAGCTGGACGTTTGTCTTTTTTGCTCCGGAGGCTGCCGAAAGCGAAAACAGGTGCTTTTGAGGATGGAGTCCGCAGGAAAGCAGAGAGGGCCAAATTGTCTGGGGCATTTGAAGAGGTTCCAGGAGGCAGTGAGAACCAGCATTACTTTTCCCCGCTGGCACCTTTGCTGTGGCAGCAAAAGCTGGACGTTTGTCTTTTTTGCTCCGGAGGCTGCCGAAAGCGAAAACAGGTGCTTTTGAGGATGGAGTCCGCAGGAAAGCAGAGAGGGCCAAATTGTCTGTGGCATTTGAAAGGGTTCCAGGAGGCAGTGAGAACCAGCATTACTTTTCCCCGCTGGCACCTTTGCTGTGGCAGCAAAAGCTGGACGTTTGTCTTTTTTGCTCCGGAGGCTGCCGAAAGCGAAAACAGGTGCTTTTGAGGATGGAGTCCGCAGGAAAGCAGAGAGGGCCAAATTGTCTGTGGCATTTGAAAGGGTTCCAGGAGGCAGTGAGAACCAGCATTACTTTTCCCCGCTGGCACCTTTGCTGTGGCAGCAAAAGCTGGACGTTTGTCTTTTTTGCTCCGGACGCTGCCGAAAGCGAAAACAGGTGCTTTTGAGGATGGAGTCCGCAGGAAAGCAGAGAGGGCCAAATTGTCTGTGGCATTTGAAAGGGTTCCAGGAGGCAGTGAGAACCAGCATTACTTTTCCCCGCTGGCACCTTTGCTGTGGCAGCAAAAGCTGGACGTTTGTCTTTTTTGCTCCGGAGGCTGCCAAAAGCGAAAACAGGTGCTTTTGAGGATGGAGTCCGCAGGAAAGCAGAGAGGGCCAAATTGTCTGGGGCATTTGAAGAGGTTCCAGGAGGCAGTGAGAACCAGCATTACTTTTCCCCGCTGGCACCTTTGCTGTGGCAGCAAAAGCTGGACGTTTGTCTTTTTTGCTCCGGAGGCTGCCGAAAGCGAAAACAGGTGCTTTTGAGGATGGAGTCCGCAGGAAAGCAGAGAGGGCCAAATTGTCTGTGGCATTTGAAAGGGTTCCAGGAGGCAGTGAGAACCAGCATTACTTTTCCCCGCTGGCACCTTTGCTGTGGCAGCAAAAGCTGGACGTTTGTCTTTTTTGCTCCGGAGGCTGCCGAAAGCGAAAACAGGTGCTTTTGAGGATGGAGTCCGCAGGAAAGCAGAGAGGGCCAAATTGTCTGTGGCATTTGAAAGGGTTCCAGGAGGCAGTGAGAACCAGCATTACTTTTCCCCGCTGGCACCTTTGCTGTGCCAGCAAAAGCTGGACGTTTGTCTTTTTTGCTCCGGAGGTTGCCAAAAGCGAAAACAGGTGCTTTTGAGGATGGAGTCCGCAGGAAAGCAGAGAGGGCCAAATTGTCTGGGGCATTTGAAGAGGTTCCAGGAGGCAGTGAGAACCAGCATTACTTTTCCCTGCTGGCACCTTTGCTGTGGCAGCAAAAGCTGGACGTTTGTCTTTTTTGCTCCGGAGGCTGCCGAAAGCAAAAACAGGTGCTTTTGAGGATAGAGTCCGCAGGAAAGCAGAGAGGGCCAAATTGTCAGGGGCATTTGAAAGAGTTCCAGGAGGCAGTGAGAACCAGCATTACTTTTCCCCGCTGGCACCTTTGCTGTGGCAGCAAAAGCTGGACGTTTGTCTTTTTTGCTCCGGAGGCTGCCGAAAGCGAAAACAGGTGCTTTTGAGGATGGAGTCCGCAGGAAAGCAGAGAGGGCCAAATTGTCTGGGGCATTTGAAAGGGTTCCAGGAGGCAGTGAGAACCAGCATTACTTTTCCCCGCTGGCACCTTTGCTGTGGCAGCAAAAGCTGGACGTTTGTCTTTTTTGCTCCGGAGGTTGCCAAAAGCGAAAACAGGTGCTTTTGAGGATGGAGTCCGCAGGAAAGCAGAGAGGGCCAAATTGTCTGGGGCATTTGAAAGGGTTCCAGGAGGCACTGAGAACCAGCATTACTTTTCCCGCTGGCAGCTTTGTTGTGGCAGCAAAAGCTGGACGTTTGTCTTTTTTGCTCCGGAGGCTGCCGAAAGCGAAAACAGGTGCTTTTGAGGATGGAGTCCGCAGGAAAGCAGAGAGGGCCAAATTGTCTGGGTCATTTGAAAGGGTTCCAGGAGGCAGTGAGAACCAGCATCACTTTTCCCCGCTGGCACCTTTGCTGTGGCAGCAAAAGCTGGACGTTTGTCTTTTTTGCTCCGGAGGCTGCCGAAAGCGAAAACAGGTGCTTTTGAGGATGGAGTCCGCAGGAAAGCAGAGAGGGCCAAATTGTCTGTGGCATTTGAAAGGGTTCCAGGAGGCAGTGAGAACCAGCATTACTTTTCCCCGCTGGCACCTTTGCTGTGGCAGCAAAAGCTGGACGTTTGTCTTTTTTGCTCCGGAGGCTGCCGAAAGCGAAAACAGGTGCTTTTGAGGATGGAGTCCGCAGGAAAGCAGAGAGGGCCAAATTGTCTGGGGCATTTGAAAGGGTTCCAGGAGGCAGTGAGAACCAGCATTACTTTTCCCCGCTGGCACCTTTGCTGTGGCAGCAAAAGCTGGACGTTTGTCTTTTATGCTCCGGAGGCTGCCGAAAGCGAAAATAGGTGCTTTTGAGGATGGAGTCCGCAGGAAAGCAGAGAGGGCCAAATTGTCTGTGGCGTTTGAAAGAGTTCCAGGAGGCAGTGAGAACCAGCATTACTTTTCCCCGCTGGCACCTTTGCTGTGGCAGCAAAAGCTGGACGTTTGTCTTTTTACCACCGGAGGGCGCCGAAAGTGAAAAAAGGCGCTTTTGAGGATAGATTCCGCAGGAAAGCAGAGAGGGCCAAATTGTCAGGGGCATTTGAAAGGGTTCCAGGAGGCAGTGAGAACCAGCTTTACTTTTCCCCGCTGGCACCTTTGCTGTGGCAGCAAAAGCTGGACGTTTGTCTTTTTTGCTCCAGAGGCTGCCGAAAGCGAAAACAGGTGCTTTTGAGGATGGAGTCCGCAGGAAAGCAGAGAGGGCCAAATTGTCTGTGGCATTTGAAAGGGTTCCAGGAGGCAGTGAGAACCAGCATTACTTTTCCCCGCTGGCACTTTTGCTGTGGCAGCAAAAGCTGGACGTTTGTCTTTTTTGCTCCGGAGGTTGCCAAAAGCGAAAACAGGTGCTTTTGAGGATGGAGTCCGCAGGAAAGCAGAGAGGGCCAAATTGTCTGGGGCATTTGAAGAGGTTCCAGGAGGCAGTGAGAACCAGCATTACTTTTCCCCGCTGGCACCTTTGCTGTGGCAGCAAAAGCTGGACGTTTGTCTTTTTTGCTCCGGAGGCTGCCGAAAGCGAAAACAGGTGCTTTTGAGGATGGAGTCCGCAGGAAAGCAGAGAGGGCCAAATTGTCTGTGGCATTTGAAAGGGTTCCAGGAGGCAGTGAGAACCAGCATTACTTTTCCCCGCTGGCACCTTTGCTGTGGCAGCAAAAGCTGGACGTTTGTCTTTTTTGCTCCGGAGGCTGCCGAAAGCGAAAACAGGTGCTTTTGAGGATGGAGTCCGCAGGAAAGCAGAGAGGGCCAAATTGTCTGTGGCATTTGAAAGGGTTCCAGGAGGCAGTGAGAACCAGCATTACTTTTCCCCGCTGGCACCTTTGTTGTGGCAGCAAAAGCTGGACGTTTGTCTTTTTTGCTCCGGAGGCTTCCGAAAGCGAAAACAGGTGCTTTTGAGGATGGAGTCCGCAGGAAAGCAGAGAGGGCCAAATTGTCTGTGGCATTTGAAAGAGTTCCAGGAGGCAGTGAGAACCAGCATTACTTTTCCCCGCTGGCACCTCTGCTGTGGCAGCAAAAGCTGGACGTTTGTCTTTTTACCACCGGAGGGCGCCGAAAGTGAAAAAAGGCGCTTTTGAGGATAGAGTCCGCAGGAAAGCAGAGAGGGCCAAATTGTCTGGGGCATTTGAAAGGGTTCCAGGAGGCAGTGAGAACCAGCATTACTTTTCCCCGCTGGCACCTTTGCTGTGGCAGCAAAAGCTGGACGTTTGTCTTTTTTGCTCCGGAGGCTGCCGAAAGCGAAAACAGGCGCTTTTGAGGATGGAGTCCGCAGGAAAGCAGAGAGGGCCAAATTGTCTGTGGCATTTGAAAGGGTTCCAGGAGGCAGTGAGAACCAGCATTACTTTTCCCCGCTGGCACCTTTGCTGTGGCAGCAAAAGCTGGACGTTTGTCTTTTTTGCTCCGGAGGCTGCCAAAAGCGAAAACAGGTGCTTTTGAGGATGGAGTCCGCAGGAAAGCAGAGAGGGCCAAATTGTCTGGGGCATTTGAAGAGGTTCCAGGAGGCAGTGAGAACCAGCATTACTTTTCCCCGCTGGCACCTTTGCTGTGGCAGCAAAAGCTGGACGTTTGTCTTTTTTGCTCCGGAGGCTGCCGAAAGCGAAAACAGGTGCTTTTGAGGATGGAGTCCGCAGGAAAGCAGAGAGGGCCAAATTGTCTGTGGCATTTGAAAGGGTTCCAGGAGGCAGTGAGAACCAGCATTACTTTTCCCCGCTGGCACCTTTGCTGTGGCAGCAAAAGCTGGACGTTTGTCTTTTTTGCTCCGGAGGCTGCCGAAAGCGAAAACAGGTGCTTTTGAGGATGGAGTCCGCAGGAAAGCAGAGAGGGCCAAATTGTCTGTGGCATTTGAAAGGGTTCCAGGAGGCAGTGAGAACCAGCATTACTTTTCCCCGCTGGCACCTTTGCTGTGGCAGCAAAAGCTGGACGTTTGTCTTTTTTGCTCCGGACGCTGCCGAAAGCGAAAACAGGTGCTTTTGAGGATGGAGTCCGCAGGAAAGCAGAGAGGGCCAAATTGTCTGTGGCATTTGAAAGGGTTCCAGGAGGCAGTGAGAACCAGCATTACTTTTCCCCGCTGGCACCTTTGCTGTGGCAGCAAAAGCTGGACGTTTGTCTTTTTTGCTCCGGAGGCTGCCGAAAGCGAAAACAGGTGCTTTTGAGGATGGAGTCCGCAGGAAAGCAGAGAGGGCCAAATTGTCTGGGGCATTTGAAGAGGTTCCAGGAGGCAGTGAGAACCAGCATTACTTTTCCCCGCTGGCACCTTTGCTGTGGCAGCAAAAGCTGGACGTTTGTCTTTTTTGCTCCGGAGGCTGCCAAAAGCGAAAACAGGTGCTTTTGAGGATGGAGTCCGCAGGAAAGCAGAGAGGGCCAAATTGTCTGGGGCATTTGAAGAGGTTCCAGGAGGCAGTGAGAACCAGCATTACTTTTCCCCGCTGGCACCTTTGCTGTGGCAGCAAAAGCTGGACGTTTGTCTTTTTTGCTCCGGAGGCTGCCGAAAGCGAAAACAGGTGCTTTTGAGGATGGAGTCCGCAGGAAAGCAGAGAGGGCCAAATTGTCTGTGGCATTTGAAAGGGTTCCAGGAGGCAGTGAGAACCAGCATTACTTTTCCCCGCTGGCACCTTTGCTGTGGCAGCAAAAGCTGGACGTTTGTCTTTTTTGCTCCGGAGGCTGCCGAAAGCGAAAACAGTTGCTTTTGAGGATGGAGTCCGCAGGAAAGCAGAGAGGGCCAAATTGTCTGTGGCATTTGAAAGAGTTCCAGGAGGCAGTGAGAACCAGCATTACTTTTCCCCGCTGGCACCTTTGCTGTGGCAGCAAAAGCTGGACGTTTGTCTTTTTACCACCGGAGGGCGCCGAAAGTGAAAAAAGGCGCTTTTGAGGATAGAGTCCGCAGGAAAGCAGAGAGGGCCAAATTGTCAGGGGCATTTGAAGAGGTTCCAGGAGGCAGTGAGAACCAGCATTACTTTTCCCCGCTGGCACCTTTGCTGTGGCAGCAAAAGCTGGACGTTTGTCTTTTTTGCTCCGGACGCTGCCGAAAGCGAAAACAGGTGCTTTTGAGGATGGAGTCCGCAGGAAAGCAGAGAGGGCCAAATTGTCTGTGGCATTTGAAAGGGTTCCAGGAGGCAGTGAGAACCAGCATTACTTTTCCCCGCTGGCACCTTTGCTGTGGCAGCAAAAGCTGGACGTTTGTCTTTTTTGCTCCGGAGGCTGCCGAAAGCGAAAACAGGTGCTTTTGAGGATGGAGTCCGCAGGAAAGCAGAGAGGGCCAAATTGTCTGTGGCATTTGAAAGGGTTCCAGGAGGCAGTGAGAACCAGCATTACTTTTCCCCGCTGGCACCTTTGCTGTGGCAGCAAAAGCTGGACGTTTGTCTTTTTTGCTCCGGAGGCTGCCAAAAGCGAAAACAGGTGCTTTTGAGGATGGAGTCCGCAGGAAAGCAGAGAGGGCCAAATTGTCTGGGGCATTTGAAGAGGTTCCAGGAGGCAGTGAGAACCAGCATTACTTTTCCCCGCTGGCACCTTTGCTGTGGCAGCAAAAGCTGGACGTTTGTCTTTTTTGCTCCGGAGGCTGCCGAAAGCGAAAACAGGTGCTTTTGAGGATGGAGTCCGCAGGAAAGCAGAGAGGGCCAAATTGTCTGTGGCATTTGAAAGGGTTCCAGGAGGCAGTGAGAACCAGCATTACTTTTCCCCGCTGGCACCTTTGCTGTGGCAGCAAAAGCTGGACGTTTGTCTTTTTTGCTCCGGAGGCTGCCGAAAGCGAAAACAGGTGCTTTTGAGGATGGAGTCCGCAGGAAAGCAGAGAGGGCCAAATTGTCTGTGGCATTTGAAAGAGTTCCAGGAGGCAGTGAGAACCAGCATTACTTTTCACCGCTGGCACCTTTGCTGTGGCAGCAAAAGCTGGACGTTTGTCTTTTTACCACCGGAGGGCGCCGAAAGTGAAAAAAGGCGCTTTTGAGGATGGAGTCCGCAGGAAAGCAGAGAGGGCCAAATTGTCTGTGGCATTTGAAAGGGTTCCAGGAGGCAGTGAGAACCAGCATTACTTTTCCCCGCTGGCACCTTTGCTGTGGCAGCAAAAGCTGGACGTTTGTCTTTTTTGCTCCGGAGGCTGCCGAAAGCGAAAACAGGTGCTTTTGAGGATGGAGTCCGCAGGAAAGCAGAGAGGGCCAAATTGTCTGTGGCATTTGAAAGGGTTCCAGGAGGCAGTGAGAACCAGCATTACTTTTCCCCGCTGGCACCTTTGCTGTGGCAGCAAAAGCTGGACGTTTGTCTTTTTTGCTCCGGAGGCTGCCGAAAGCGAAAACAGGTGCTTTTGAGGATGGAGTCCGCAGGAAAGCAGAGAGGGCCAAATTGTCTGTGGCATTTGAAAGGGTTCCAGGAGGCAGTGAGAACCAGCATTACTTTTCCCCTCTGGCACCTTTGCTGTGGCAGCAAAAGCTGGACGTTTGTCTTTTTTGCTCCGGAGGCTGCCGAAAGCGAAAATAGGTGCTTTTGAGGATGGAGTCCGCAGGAAAGCAGAGAGGGCCAAATTGTCTGTGGCGTTTGAAAGAGTTCCAGGAGGCAGTGAGAACCAGCATTACTTTTCCCCGCTGGCACCTTTGCTGTGGCAGCAAAAGCTGGACGTTTGTCTTTTTACCACCGGAGGGCGCCGAAAGTGAAAAAAGGCGCTTTTGAGGATAGATTCCGCAGGAAAGCAGAGAGGGCCAAATTGTCTGTGGCATTTGAAAGGGTTCCAGGAGGCAGTGAGAACCAGCTTTACTTTTCCCCGCTGGCACCTTTGCTGTGGCAGCAAAAGCTGGACGTTTGTCTTTTTTGCTCCAGAGGCTGCCGAAAGCGAAAACAGGTGCTTTTGAGGATGGAGTCCGCAGGAAAGCAGAGAGGGCCAAATTGTCTGTGGCATTTGAAAGGGTTCCAGGAGGCAGTGAGAACCAGCATTACTTTTCCCCGCTGGCACTTTTGCTGTGGCAGCAAAAGCTGGACGTTTGTCTTTTTTGCTCCGGAGGTTGCCAAAAGCGAAAACAGGTGCTTTTGAGGATGGAGTCCGCAGGAAAGCAGAGAGGGCCAAATTGTCTGGGGCATTTGAAGAGGTTCCAGGAGGCAGTGAGAACCAGCATTACTTTTCCCCGCTGGCACCTTTGCTGTGGCAGCAAAAGCTGGACGTTTGTCTTTTTTGCTCCGGAGGCTGCCGAAAGCGAAAACAGGTGCTTTTGAGGATGGAGTCCGCAGGAAAGCAGAGAGGGCCAAATTGTCTGTGGCATTTGAAAGGGTTCCAGGAGGCAGTGAGAACCAGCATTACTTTTCCCCGCTGGCACCTTTGCTGTGGCAGCAAAAGCTGGACGTTTGTCTTTTTTGCTCCGGAGGTTGCCGAAAGCGAAAACAGGTGCTTTTGAGGATGGAGTCCGCAGGAAAGCAGAGAGGGCCAAATTGTCTGGGGCATTTGAAAGGGTTCCAGGAGGCAGTGAGAACCAGCATTACTTTTCCCCGCTGGCACCTTTGTTGTGGCAGCAAAAGCTGGACGTTTGTCTTTTTTGCTCCGGAGGCTTCCGAAAGCGAAAACAGGTGCTTTTGAGGATGGAGTCCGCAGGAAAGCAGAGAGGGCCAAATTGTCTGTGGCATTTGAAAGAGTTCCAGGAGGCAGTGAGAACCAGCATTACTTTTCCCCGCTGGCACCTCTGCTGTGGCAGCAAAAGCTGGACGTTTGTCTTTTTACCACCGGAGGGCGCCGAAAGTGAAAAAAGGCGCTTTTGAGGATAGAGTCCGCAGGAAAGCAGAGAGGGCCAAATTGTCAGGGGCATTTGAAAGGGTTCCAGGAGGCAGTGAGAACCAGCATTACTTTTCCCCGCTGGCACCTTTGCTGTGGCAGCAAAAGCTGGACGTTTGTCTTTTTTGCTCCGGAGGCTGCCGAAAGCGAAAACAGGTGCTTTTGAGGATGGAGTCCGCAGGAAAGCAGAGAGGGCCAAATTGTCTGTGGCATTTGAAAGGGTTCCAGGAGGCAGTGAGAACCAGCATTACTTTTCCCCGCTGGCACCTTTGCTGTGGCAGCAAAAGCTGGACGTTTGTCTTTTTTGCTCCGGAGGCTGCCAAAAGCGAAAACAGGTGCTTTTGAGGATGGAGTCCGCAGGAAAGCAGAGAGGGCCAAATTGTCTGGGGCATTTGAAGAGGTTCCAGGAGGCAGTGAGAACCAGCATTACTTTTCCCCGCTGGCACCTTTGCTGTGGCAGCAAAAGCTGGACGTTTGTCTTTTTTGCTCCGGAGGCTGCCGAAAGCGAAAACAGGTGCTTTTGAGGATGGAGTCCGCAGGAAAGCAGAGAGGGCCAAATTGTCTGTGGCATTTGAAAGGGTTCCAGGAGGCAGTGAGAACCAGCATTACTTTTCCCCGCTGGCACCTTTGCTGTGGCAGCAAAAGCTGGACGTTTGTCTTTTTTGCTCCGGAGGCTGCCGAAAGCGAAAACAGGTGCTTTTGAGGATGGAGTCCGCAGGAAAGCAGAGAGGGCCAAATTGTCTGTGGCATTTGAAAGGGTTCCAGGAGGCAGTGAGAACCAGCATTACTTTTCCCCGCTGGCACCTTTGCTGTGGCAGCAAAAGCTGGACGTTTGTCTTTTTTGCTCCGGACGCTGCCGAAAGCGAAAACAGGTGCTTTTGAGGATGGAGTCCGCAGGAAAGCAGAGAGGGCCAAATTGTCTGGGGCATTTGAAAGAGTTCCAGGAGGCAGTGAGAACCAGCATTACTTTTCCCCGCTGGCACCTTTGCTGTGGCAGCAAAAGCTGGACGTTTGTCTTTTTTGCTCCGGAGGCTGCCGAAAGCGAAAACAGGTGCTTTTGAGGATGGAGTCCGCAGGAAAGCAGAGAGGGCCAAATTGTCTGTGGCATTTGAAAGGGTTCCAGGAGGCAGTGAGAACCAGCATTACTTTTCCCCGCTGGCACCTTTGCTGTGGCAGCAAAAGCTGGACGTTTGTCTTTTTTGCTCCGGAGGCTGCCGAAAGCGAAAACAGTTGCTTTTGAGGATGGAGTCCGCAGGAAAGCAGAGAGGGCCAAATTGTCTGTGGCATTTGAAAGGGTTCCAGGAGGCAGTGAGAACCAGCATTACTTTTCCCCGCTGGCACCTTTGCTGTGGCAGCAAAAGCTGGACGTTTGTCTTTTTACCACCGGAGGGCGCCGAAAGTGAAAAAAGGCGCTTTTGAGGATAGAGTCCGCAGGAAAGCAGAGAGGGCCAAATTGTCAGGGGCATTTGAAGAGGTTCCAGGAGGCAGTGAGAACCAGCATTACTTTTCCCCGCTGGCACCTTTGCTGTGGCAGCAAAAGCTGGACGTTTGTCTTTTTTGCTCCGGAGGCTGCCGAAAGCGAAAACAGGTGCTTTTGAGGATGGAGTCCGCAGGAAAGCAGAGAGGGCCAAATTGTCTGTGGCATTTGAAAGGGTTCCAGGAGGCAGTGAGAACCAGCATTACTTTTCCCCGCTGGCACCTTTGCTGTGGCAGCAAAAGCTGGACGTTTGTCTTTTTTGCTCCGGAGGCTGCCGAAAGCGAAAACAGGTGCTTTTGAGGATGGAGTCCGCAGGAAAGCAGAGAGGGCCAAATTGTCTGTGGCATTTGAAAGGGTTCCAGGAGGCAGTGAGAACCAGCATTACTTTTCCCCGCTGGCACCTTTGCTGTGGCAGCAAAAGCTGGACGTTTGTCTTTTTTGCTCCGGAGGTTGCCAAAAGCGAAAACAGGTGCTTTTGAGGATGGAGTCCGCAGGAAAGCAGAGAGGGCCAAATTGTCTGGGGCATTTGAAGAGGTTCCAGGAGGCAGTGAGAACCAGCATTACTTTTCCCTGCTGGCACCTTTGCTGTGGCAGCAAAAGCTGGACGTTTGTCTTTTTTGCTCCGGAGGCTGCCGAAAGCAAAAACAGGTGCTTTTGAGGATAGAGTCCGCAGGAAAGCAGAGAGGGCCAAATTGTCAGGGGCATTTGAAAGGGTTCCAGGAGGCAGTGAGAACCAGCATTACTTTTCCCCGCTGGCACCTTTGCTGTGGCAGCAAAAGCTGGACGTTTGTCTTTTTTGCTCCGGAGGCTGCCGAAAGCGAAAACAGGTGCTTTTGAGGATGGAGTCCGCAGGAAAGCAGAGAGGGCCAAATTGTCTGTGGCATTTGAAAGGGTTCCAGGAGGCAGTGAGAACCAGCATTACTTTTCCCCGCTGGCACCTTTGCTGTGGCAGCAAAAGCTGGACGTTTGTCTTTTTTGCTCCGGAGGTTGCCAAAAGCGAAAACAGGTGCTTTTGAGGATGGAGTCCGCAGGAAAGCAGAGAGGGCCAAATTGTCTGGGGCATTTGAAAGGGTTCCAGGAGGCACTGAGAACCAGCATTACTTTTCCCCGCTGGCAGCTTTGTTGTGGCAGCAAAAGCTGGACGTTTGTCTTTTTTGCTCCGGAGGCTGCCGAAAGCGAAAACAGGTGCTTTTGAGGATGGAGTCCGCAGGAAAGCAGAGAGGGCCAAATTGTCTGTGGCATTTGAAAGGGTTCCAGGAGGCAGTGAGAACCAGCATCACTTTTCCCCGCTGGCACCTTTGCTGTGGCAGCAAAAGCTGGACGTTTGTCTTTTTTGCTCCGGACGCTGCCGAAAGCGAAAACAGGTGCTTTTGAGGATGGAGTCCGCAGGAAAGCAGAGAGGGCCAAATTGTCTGTGGCATTTGAAAGGGTTCCAGGAGGCAGTGAGAACCAGCATTACTTTTCCCCGCTGGCACCTTTGCTGTGGCAGCAAAAGCTGGACGTTTGTCTTTTATGCTCCGGAGGCTGCCGAAAGCGAAAATAGGTGCTTTTGAGGATGGAGTCCGCAGGAAAGCAGAGAGGGCCAAATTGTCTGTGGCGTTTGAAAGAGTTCCAGGAGGCAGTGAGAACCAGCATTACTTTTCCCCGCTGGCACCTTTGCTGTGGCAGCAAAAGCTGGACGTTTGTCTTTTTACCACCGGAGGGCGCCGAAAGTGAAAAAAGGCGCTTTTGAGGATAGATTCCGCAGGAAAGCAGAGAGGGCCAAATTGTCAGGGGCATTTGAAAGGGTTCCAGGAGGCAGTGAGAACCAGCTTTACTTTTCCCCGCTGGCACCTTTGCTGTGGCAGCAAAAGCTGGACGTTTGTCTTTTTTGCTCCAGAGGCTGCCGAAAGCGAAAACAGGTGCTTTTGAGGATGGAGTCCGCAGGAAAGCAGAGAGGGCCAAATTGTCTGTGGCATTTGAAAGGGTTCCAGGAGGCAGTGAGAACCAGCATTACTTTTCCCCGCTGGCACTTTTGCTGTTGCAGCAAAAGCTGGACGTTTGTCTTTTTTGCTCTGGAGGTTGCCAAAAGCGAAAACAGGTGCTTTTGAGGATGGAGTCCGCAGGAAAGCAGAGAGGGCCAAATTGTCTGGGGCATTTGAAGAGGTTCCAGGAGGCAGTGAGAACCAGCATTACTTTTCCCGCTGGCACCTTTGCTGTGGCAGCAAAAGCTGGACGTTTGTCTTTTTTGCTCCGGAGGCTGCCGAAAGCGAAAACAGGTGCTTTTGAGGATGGAGTCCGCAGGAAAGCAGAGAGGGCCAAATTGTCTGTGGCATTTGAAAGGGTTCCAGGAGGCAGTGAGAACCAGCATTACTTTTCCCCGCTGGCACCTTTGCTGTGGCAGCAAAAGCTGGACGTTTGTCTTTTTTGCTCCGGAGGTTGCCGAAAGCGAAAACAGGTGCTTTTGAGGATGGAGTCCGCAGGAAAGCAGAGAGGGCCAAATTGTCTGGGGCATTTGAAAGGGTTCCAGGAGGCAGTGAGAACCAGCATTACTTTTCCCCGCTGGCACCTTTGTTGTGGCAGCAAAAAGCTGGACGTTTGTCTTTTTTGCTCCGGAGGCTTCCGAAAGCGAAAACAGGTGCTTTTGAGGATGGAGTCCGCAGGAAAGCAGAGAGGGCCAAATTGTCTGTGGCATTTGAAAGAGTTCCAGGAGGCAGTGAGAACCAGCATTACTTTTCCCCGCTGGCAACCTCTGCTGTGGCAGCAAAAGCTGGACGTTTGTCTTTTTACCACCGGAGGGCGCCGAAAGTGAAAAAAGGGCGCTTTTGAGGATAGAGTCCGCAGGAAAGCAGAGAGGGCCAAATTGTCAGGGGCATTTGAAAGGGTTCCAGGAGGCAGTGAGAACCAGCATTACTTTTCCCCCGCTGGCACCTTTGCTGTGGCAGCAAAAGCTGGACGTTTGTCTTTTTTGCTCCGGAGGCTGCCGAAAGCGAAAACAGGTGCTTTTGAGGATGGAGTCCGCAGGAAAGCAGAGAGGGCCAAATTGTCTGGGGCATTTGAAGAGGTTCCAGGAGGCAGTGAGAACCAGCATTACTTTTCCCCGCTGGCACCTTTGCTGTGGCAGCAAAAGCTGGACGTTTGTCTTTTTTGCTCCGGAGGCTGCCGAAAGCGAAAACAGGTGCTTTTGAGGATGGAGTCCGCAGGAAAGCAGAGAGGGCCAAATTGTCTGGGGCATTTGAAAGAGGTTCCAGGAGGCAGTGAGAACCAGCATTACTTTTCCCCGCTGGCACCTTTGCTGTGGCAGCAAAAGCTGGACGTTTGTCTTTTTTGCTCCGGAGGCTGCCGAAAGCGAAAACAGGTGCTTTTGAGGATGGAGTCCGCAGGAAAGCAGAGAGGGCCAAATTGTCTGTGGCATTTGAAAGGGTTCCAGGAGGCAGTGAGAACCAGCATTACTTTTCCCCGCTGGCACCTTTGCTGTGGCAGCAAAAAGCTGGACGTTTGTCTTTTTTGCTCCGGAGGCTGCCGAAAGCGAAAACAGGTGCTTTTGAGGATGGAGTCCGCAGGAAAGCAGAGAGGGCCAAATTGTCTGTGGCATTTGAAAGAGTTCCAGGAGGCAGTGAGAACCAGCATTACTTTTCCCCGCTGGCACCTTTGCTGTGGCAGCAAAAGCTGGACGTTTGTCTTTTTACCACCGGAGGGCGCCGAAAGTGAAAACAGGCGCTTTTGAGGATAGAGTCCGCAGGAAAGCAGAGAGGGCCAAATTGTCAGTGGCATTTGAAGAGGTTCCAGGAGGCAGTGAGAACCAGCATTACTTTTCCCCGCTGGCACCTTTGCTGTGGCAGCAAAAGCTGGACGTTTGTCTTTTTTGCTCCGGAGGCTGCCGAAAGCGAAAACAGGTGCTTTTGAGGATGGAGTCCGCAGGAAAGCAGAGAGGGCCAAATTGTCTGTGGCATTTGAAAGGGTTCCAGGAGGCAGTGAGAACCAGCATTACTTTTCCCCGCTGGCACCTTTGCTGTGGCAGCAAAAGCTGGACGTTTGTCTTTTTTGCTCCGGAGGCTGCCGAAAGCGAAAACAGGTGCTTTTGAGGATGGAGTCCGCAGGAAAGCAGAGAGGGCCAAATTGTCTGGGGCATTTGAAGAGGGTTCCAGGAGGCAGTGAGAACCAGCATTACTTTTCCCCGCTGGCACCTTTGCTGTGGCAGCAAAAGCTGGACGTTTGTCTTTTTTGCTCCGGAGGCTGCCGAAAGCGAAAACAGGTGCTTTTGAGGATGGAGTCCGCAGGAAAGCAGAGAGGGCCAAATTGTCTGTGGCATTTGAAAGGGTTCCAGGAGGCAGTGAGAACCAGCATTACTTTTCCCCGCTGGCACCTTTGCTGTGGCAGCAAAAGCTGGACGTTTGTCTTTTTTGCTCCGGAGGCTGCCGAAAGCGAAAACAGGTGCTTTTGAGGATGGAGTCCGCAGGAAAGCAGAGAGGGCCAAATTGTCTGTGGCATTTGAAAGGTTCCAGGAGGCAGTGAGAACCAGCATTACTTTTCCCCGCTGGCACCTTTGCTGTGGCAGCAAAAGCTGGACGTTTGTCTTTTTTGCTCCGGACGCTGCCGAAAGCGAAAACAGGTGCTTTTGAGGATGGAGTCCGCAGGAAAGCAGAGAGGGCCAAATTGTCTGTGGCATTTGAAAGGGTTCCAGGAGGCAGTGAGAACCAGCATACTCTGCTGCGCTGTGGCAGCAAAAGCTGGACGTTTGTCTTTTTGCTCCGGAGGCTGCCGAAAAGCGAAAACAGGTGCTTTTGAGGATGGAGTCGCAGGAAAGCAGAGGGGCCAAATTGGTCTGTGGCATTTTGAAAGGGTTCCAGGAGGCAGTGGAGAACCAGCATTACTTTTCCCCGCTGGCACCTTTGCTGTGGCAGCAAAAGCTGGACGTTTGTCTTTTTTGCTCCCGGACGCTGCCGAAAGCGAAAACAGGTGCTTTTGAGGATGGAGTCCGCAGGAAAGCATGAGGAGGGCCAAATGGGTCCTGTGGCAATTTTGAAAGGGTTCCCAGGAGGGCAGTGAGAAACCAGC
>NW_028128039.1:0-1000 GCF_965231255.1 Vanellus vanellus
TCGGACGGGACGTTAATTTTTGCTGAATTAACACCGCGAAGCCGGGTGACGGCAACGAGCACCGGCCCGTGGGTGTCCGTCTCCCCCCGTCCCCCCCCCCCCGCAAGAGAGCAGGGACCTGCTGTCCCTCTGCTGCCGCCCCACACCGCCCGACCCTCGGCCGCGGGAGCCGCCTGGAAGCCGGCAGTGACGGGGCCTCGGGCAGCCCACGCGGGGCCCTTTCCGCGGGAAATTACGGATTTTATTTTTATTTCTTCGCTGCCTTTAATAAAGCTTGGGAAAGCGGCCCGGCCCGGCCTGGAGCACCGGGCACGGCCGGGAAATGCCAGAGCCGCTCCCGCCGGTGCTGGCCGGGACCCGCCGCCACTCGGGCCGGGACACACACACACACACACGCGCACACACACACACACACACACAACCCGGCTCGGTGCGGGGCGGCTGGAAACGTGCCTGGGAAGGACACCGAGTCCCAGCCCGTCCGGTGGCCTCAACCCGCCCCGTGTCGTCTCTTCATCCCCTCTTCCTTTCCCTTTCCCATTCCATTTTGCCTTTCCCATTTTCCCTTCTGTTTTTCCCTTTCCATTTCGCCATTCCCTTTCAATTTTCTCTTCCCACTTTCCCTTTCCGTTTTCGCCTTTCTCTTTCCATTTTTCCTTTCCCTTTTGCCATTCCCTTTCAATTTTCTCTTTCCATTTCCCTTTCCCTCTTTTTCCCCTTTCCCCCTTTTTTCCCCTTTCCCCTTTCCCTCTTTTTCCCTTTTCCCCTTCACTACCTCCGCTGCCCGGGGCCCTGCAGCCCACCTTCGTGTGCCGCCCCACGCGTGTTCCTCTCACTGTGTCCATCCATCCGTCCCCCCCCCCCCGCCCCCCCCTCCACCTCCCGGTAGCCCCCGCTGCCCGGGAACGGGGAGGCAGTGCCCACCGGGGGCCGGGGGGTGGGGGTGGGTGATGCTGGGGACACGCGTGGGGAAACACGGGGGGGTGGGGGACAGGCGGGG
>NW_028128038.1:0-19000 GCF_965231255.1 Vanellus vanellus
ACCCGCGCAGATTCATTCCTACCCTTTCAGTCTCACAGCAACAGGCTGCGGGCCCTTGCTAACACCCCGTCCTTCTCACCTTGGCATGTCATCCCACAGCTTGTCACAGGCAAGCCTGATGTTGTCCCCCTCTCCCTTCAAGCCTCCTTTAAAGCTCCGTCAATGAGCCCCACTACCTCCAGAGCAAAGACCTTCTTAAGCCCCCCTCTGAGACAGGTGAATCCCATCTGACACCAGCAAGCCTGCCGCCGTGTGGGCCATCCCCTCACCGCAAAACCCAAAATTGTCTCCGTGACAGTTTAAAGAAGGAATGTCGGTGGGCATTTTGCAGAGGGAAGGGCAAATGGCATCCCTTGAAACAAGCCAGGGCAGAGCCTGTCTCGCTGGCATCGCGGCGGGGTGTGCAGGCATGTACTGACACAGGGGCTCGAGCACGGGCTGAGGCCGGGGGCCTCGTTTCAGCCGCTGGCCCATCTCCCCCCATCCCCACAGAGCGCTCTCAACTCCCACTTGCCGGCTAATGCCTGGGACGGGACCACTGACGCCAGTGCGGAGGAGCCAGAGCCCGTGCTGCTGCAGGGACACCCCTGTGCGTGCCAGGAGGAAGGAGCCAAGCACGCTTCTCTCCCTCCTGCTCCCAAGATTTGCACTTTTGGTGCCTGGATCCCAAATTGCCTCCTCTCAGCAACAAAGCAGAACCAGTTTGGAGCTGGTGCATGAAGAGGAGAGAGGTGATGGGGAGGGAGGTGGTTGTGCTTGGGACGAAAAATCTCAGTGTCCACTTAGTGCAAAGTGCCTCGGTCCCACAGGATTTGGCTTTCAAGTGCTACAAAACTCCAGCCCCAGAGCCACAATCCCCTTGCCGTGGCAGGAGACAATTGCAAAGGTGCCGCTTTCCTGGACACGGCCACACTGTGTCCATCCTGTGTCCATCAGAGGCGACATTCCTTCCCCTGGACCTCAGCACAGCCAGAGGCTCATCCCCCAAATCCTGTCCCCCGGCATTCCTTCTGCGGGGCTACACCAAGTGCCCCCGCCGGGGCCAGGGGTCCCCCTGACGCAGCAGAGCTCTCTGTGCTGCCCATGTGCCCCCCTCGCTGAGGCTGCCCCCCTCCACACGCACCCCCCGCAGAGGAAAGCTCCCGGCCAGCCCTCCCCACGAGTCCCTTCAGCCCCTACAGCCTCGCCCCCCGCTCTGTCCCCCAGCGGAGCGGGGCAGAGCCGCCCCCCCTGCCGGCAGTTCCCCCCCCTCCTCCGCGGGGGCTGCCCACGCCGGGGAGTGCTCGCTGGGGGGCCGTGGACGGGGGGAAGCAAGGGGGGGCAGCGCAGCCCGTGGGCTGTGTCTCGGCTGTTCCCCCACCCCACCAAAATGTCCCCGCTGCCCGGCGGGAGGGCAGAGGCGGGAGCGGCCGTGCGTGTGTGCGCGTCCCGGGGCCGGGGCCGGGGCCGGGGCCGGGGCCGGGAGTGAGTCTCAGGCGGGGGCTCGGGGGGAGGCGGCCGGGGCCGGGGCGCTGCCGCGTTTCTCGGAGGATCGGCCGGGCGCCGTGGCAGGGCCCTCCCTGTCCCCGATCGGACGGTGGCCCCGGGGAAAGGGGAAACTTGAGGGCGCCGCTGCCCGCCCGCACCGCTCCGCTCCGCTCCCGCCGCGGCGTGAGCACGGCCCGGCCCGGGCCGCTCCGCTCCGCTCCGCCCGCCGGGCTGGGGAGGGGGAGGGCGGGGGGCGGCTGCTGCGGGGTCCCGCGGGGAGGGGAAGGGCTATCCCGACGGGGAGAGGGGCCGGAGAGACCCTGCGGGGGTCCGAGGGGAGAGGGCTCAGGGCAGCCCCCTCCCTCCTTCTCCGAGGGGCCCGAGGGGAGAGGGGCTGGGCAAAGAAAGACACCCCCATCCTCGGGGGAGAGGGGCAAAGAGAGCCCCTGCTGGGGGTGCTGAGGGGAGATGGCCCGAGGAGACCCCCCGGAGGAGAGGGGCTGAGGTAGCCCCGTCAGGGGGAGATGGTCCGACACAGATATGTTAACGATCTCTGTGCTTTTGAACGGTTTTTCCTTCCCTTCTGCAGAGTGGTGCTCAATTCAGCCACTGGTGTGTTGAGGTGCCGGTTTGGGAGTGTCGGGGGGACTGTACCTTAGAAGCTGACCCAGAGGTGGTGGCGAAGCAGAAGCAGTGCAAGGGCGCTTCAAGCAGAGCCCCGCTTCTCCTTCAGCCAGCGAAACGCCACCACCTCAGCCAGAGGCATCGACTTGCTCTGGAGACACAAGATGCTGCCCAGCTCCTGCCACCGTGCTGGATCCGCTGCCAGTCACCGAAAGGCTGCGCAGCGCCTCGACGTGCTGTGTGCGGCCTCAGCCATCCTCCGGCGTCGTTTTCTAAGAGGGGCTAGGAAGAGTTTCAGGTACGTGCTGCCTTCACCTGCACCAAGGTACAGACTTTTTCAGAGTGCAGTCCGGTAGATGTGCTGTTGTGTTTCAGTAGTTCTGTCACGTCACAGAATCACAGAATGGTCAGGGTTGGAAGGGATCTCTGTGAATCACCTAGTCCACCCCCCCTGCCCGAGCAGGGTCACCTACAGCAAGGTGCACAGGACGGCATCCAGGGGGGTTTTGAATGTCTCCAGAGTGGGAGACTCCACCACCTCTCTGGGCAGCCCGTTCCAGTGCTCTGCCACCCTCAAAGTAAAGAAGTTCCTGCTCATGTTAAGATGGAACTTCCTATGTTCGAGTTTGTGCCCGTTACCTCTTGTCCTATCGCTGGGCACCACTGAAAAAAGACTGGTCCCATCCCCCTGGCACTCTCCCTTTAAGTATTTGTAAGCATTAATAAGATCCCCCCTCAGTCTTCTTTTCTCTAGACAAAAAAGACCCAAGTCTCTCAGCCTTTCCTCATAGGAGAGATGTTCTAATCCCCCAGTCATCTTTGTAGCCCTTTGCCGGACCCTCTCCAGCAGATCCCTGTCTTTCTTCAACTGGGGAGCCCAGAACTGGACACAGTACTCCAGAGGCGGCCTCACCAGGGCAGAGTAGAGGGGCAGGATGACCTCCTTGGACCTGCTGGTCACACTCTTCTTGATGCCCCCCAGGATGCCATTGGCCTTCTTGGCCAGCGGGGCACATTGCTGGCTCATGGTCATCCTGTTGTCCACCAGGACTCCCAGGTCCCTTTCCACAGAAAATCATCAGGTTGAATTTCATAAGGTTTCTCTCTGCCCAACTCTCCAGCCTGTCCAGGTCATGCTGGCGTGTCAGCCACTCCTCCCAGTTTTGTGTCCTCAGCAAACTTGCTGACGGTACACTGTACCCCTTCATCCAGGTCATTGAGGAATATATTGAACAGGACTAGACCCAGTACTGACCCCTGAGGGACACTACTCGTTACTGACCTCCAACTAGACTCTGCACCACTCACCACAACCTTCCGAGCTCTCTCTGCCAGCCACTGTGCAATCCACCGTGCTGTCAATTCATCTTACCCACGCTTCCTAAGCTTGCCCGTGAGGATGATGTGGGAGACAGTGTGGAAAGCCTTGCTGAAGTCAAGGTAGACAACATCCGCTGCCCTCCCCTCATCCACCCATCCAGTCACACCACCGTAGAAGGCTATCAGACATGAGGTCCTCTTGGTGAATCCGTGTGGACTATTTCTCATACCCTTCTTTTCTTCCAGATGCTTTGAGATGACACCCAGAACAAGCTGTTCCATCATCTTTCCAGGGACGGAGGTGAGGCTGACCGGCCTGTAGTTTCCAGGCTTTGTAAAACCTTTTGAGCTTTCCAGAAAGTTTTGGTAGAAATTCAACACACTTGTCAGGACAGGCACTGTCACTTTCCAACTGAGTAAGAGGGAAATCAGTAGCAGTATTCCTGTTCTTATTGCTGGCACACACGGAAACATGCTGCTGATTCAGTGCTTGAGGTATTGGTTGGAAAATACCCTAGAAAGTCATAGGACGCCTGCACTGGGGATCTGCCATCACCAGGAAGTGCAATTGCACAGAAGCAGGCACTTCTCAAATTGTAACATTCTGATGTTATTCTTTTTCTTAATCAGCATTTATTTAATACAGGGTGTATCACAAATCTTCCAGCTGTACAATCAAACTGTGTATTGCAGACCAACTCATGGGCTCCGAAAGTTTTCATGCTTTGAAGGCCATCAGATGCTCACCTCCTTGATGCAGCTCTCCTTGGCAAAAGACGTGCAGTTTGTTGAAAGAAGAACAAATAGGGAGGGCACTGTATGTTAGTTTTAGTGGCAAAAAAGGGATGGGTCGTGTATACCTGCTTAATATTGTTTCAAATATCAAGATTTGCTGTCGTCTTGGAATTCTGCGAGTTTTTCTGCTAATGAAATATCTTTGGATTCTTTCTAATACCTAGACTTTTAGAAGCTGTGCTAAGAGGCAAAACAGTAAAGGAAGCTTTCTATGCCCCAAGGAGCGGCCCCCAGGGCGGTGCCCAAGTTTGCTTCTTGTCCTCTGTAGCACTGAGCATTGCCCCGTGTCAGGGCTCCTCCGGGCCCTTTGGGCTCGGTTCAGGCCGGCTGCTCCTGCACCTCAAAGGCACCACTCGTGCCCTGGCGCTCTCGGGCTCTCTCTCATCACGGGCCAAGAAGCAGAGCGGAGCAATTCTTGGAGGGCAAAACGGAGGATTAGCATTGCCAAGTGTAATACTTTGGAAAATACCACCCACCTCCTCCTCTTCCTCCTCCTCCTCCTGCTCTTTTGTATGTGTCTGGTCACGGTCCTCATTCTTCAAATGCTCGCTCTTCAGGAAACAGGGACTGTTTCCAAATTCTGCTGCCATATTCTTTTTTTTCTTCCTAAGTGACACGGGACATTGGTGATAGTCCTTCCTTCCCAAGGGCAGAAACAAACCCAGAATTTAAAAACAGAAGAGAAGAAATAAGTATCATCTAGGAGTGGGAATGTTTGGGGTTTTTTTTGGATACTAAGATAAAAATTTGTTCAGTTGGAGTGGGTCCAGAGAAGGGCCACAAAAGCCATTGATGGGATGGAACACCTCTCCTGTGAGGAAAGGCTGAGAGAGTTGGGGCTGTTCAGCCTGGAGAAGGGAAGGCTCTGGGGAGAGCCTTCAACACTGAAAGGGGCTTATAAGAAAGATGGGGACAAAGTTGTTACCAGGGCCTGTTGCCATAGGACAAGGGGTAATGGTTTGCAACTAAAAGAGGGTAGGGGCTGGGAGCATGAGAAGGACCCCGTGTCACCACTCTTGATTCCTTCCATGCAATCTTAAGACGGCTTCCGTATTTGTATTTACAATTTACGGAACCTCTTGGCTTTGGCCCTTATATCATCTGCCACCATTCCCATATTGTTGCAACTTTCTCTTGTAACTCTTTCCCAAAGTCTTTCCTTGCTACCTTTCTCAATCCAGGTAAAAGTGGAGAAATACGCTGTTCTTAGTAAATAGTTAGTAAAGGTGAAATCAGCATTCGCACAGTGCGTGGCGATGCAGCTGCTGTGAAAGACAGAGCTGTGTGAGCAGTGTGGGGAGGTGTGAGGAGGAATCAGGGGGAGAGGGAGAGGTTTCCGATGTCATCTGCATAGTGTGACTGCAGGGCACTTGGGATGAGCTCTAAACCCACTATCTGTCCATGGTAAGAAAAGAAAAGGGAAAGGGAAAAGGGGAAAAAAAAAGACAAAAAGAAAGGGTTCCTAACTAGACACAGCACTCGATGGGATTGCAAACGAGTACAGCCAGAGGGAGACGGCCATACTGGAGAGAAGCCCTGCCCCAGTGCCCCCAGTGCCCGCCCACTTTCCGTTGGGCTCCCGGTGTCGGTCAGTTGGAGCCAACAGCCACCAGAGACAGCAGGACGGAGCTGTGCTGGCACGGAGCAGCACCAGCACCAGCACCCCGCGTCCCATCCTTGCTGTGGCTGCTTGGGCCGTGTCCTTGGGGCATGGCCAGGGTCCTCCTGTCCCGGGCGGGATGGGCCAGGCCAACTGCTGCTGTGGCTCCAGGTGGGCTCTCCCTGGGGCTCGGGGACACGCGGGCACGGCCGGGCCCCGCAGCAGCAGCCTTTCTCATGCCCGCCGCTCTCTGCTCTGCAGGGAGGCTGTCAGCGAGGCCGAGGCGGTGCTGAGCGCGGACGTGCGGCTGACCCGGGGCCGCAAGAGGAGCGAGAGGCGCCTTCTCCTCCTCCAGCAGGAGCTGGTCATCGCCAAGTTGCAGTAAGAGCCTGCGAGCCCAGCTGCCTTTCCCCCAGCCCTGGCCCTGGCAGCGGGGCAGGGACACCCTGGCACCAGCCCCAGCCCCCGCGGGCACCTTCCAGCTGGATGCACCCATTTACACCCCAACGGCAGGAAGGGGAACAGGGCTCTGCCTGGGGGGACCCCAAGGAGGCCACCTCCAGCTCACTGCCTGCCTCTCCTCTCTGCAGACGGGGCACCAGCCTGCGCCCACGGCTCCGCCTGGCCCTGGACCAGCTGTGGGTGCTGAGCGGTGGCAAGGAGGCGGTGGCAGAAGAGGAGGGCAGCCATGAGGATGGGACCTCCATCATCCTCAGCTGGCCCAGCGGCTCCTGCGTGGCCACTTTTGGGTGAGTGGTGGTGCCACCTCCCATGGCTGGGCAGGAGATGTTCCCAAGCATGCCCACGGCATCCTGTGAAGGGCCTCTGCCCTCCGAGCAGGGCCTGGGCAGGGAGCGGGCAGCACGCCGGCAGGGAGGGATAGGGGCATTTCTACGTCCTGTGTGCCCTGGTCATCTTTTGGTCCCCAGAAGGGGAGGGCAGAAGCAGCTGCTGTGGCAGGACAGAGGCAGCCAGGGCTTGGGCAGCGCCTCTGTCCTGCTGCACGGGGCTTCGTCGTGCCCTTGTGTCCTTCTCCATGGGGCAGGGCTGTGCAAGGTTCTGCAAACCCCAGGGGTTTTTTGGGTCAGTGGGGCCTGAGGCGGTTTCTCCTCTCTTTCTGCAGCTCCCGTGCGCTGAAGGAGCTGTGGGTGGTCACACTGCTGGGGTAAGCCGTGGGGGTGCTCCAGGCACAGCTGGATGGGGGAACACAGCTCCCCATCTGGGGAGAGGTGCCCCCGCAGCTGTGGGCAGCTGTCAGGCAGAGCTGCCTGAGAAGAGAGAAGAGGCAGCTTGGGCTTGACCCAGCTCCCTCCCTGTCCCTGCCCGGCGCACAGGACACCGGACGGAGACAAGAGAGCCCGGGTGTCCTGCCTGCCATCCATCCAGCACTTGGAGAAGGAGCTGAGCCGCCGCCATTATGCCGTGAGTGTCTCTCTGCTCTGGGCTCTGTCCCTGAGCACTGCTCCTCCAGCCAAGCAGCAGACATTGGTGCTCACCTTCGTCCACTCCTTCTTCCCTTCCCAGTGGAGGACACTCAACAGCAGGAGCCTGGAGAGGCTGCTGGAGGGCCAGGCAAAGGTGAGAACGGCCTTTCCCTCACCCCTGGCTGTACCGAGATGTGCAGTGAGTGGGGTGAGCTTGTGCGGGAGGGAAGGAGGAGGGCCCTGCTGTGCCACTCGAAAAGGAAGAGGGGATTAGGGAACCACCAGGAAAGCCGGCACATCCTTGCTTGGCGGTGCTGGGAGGAAACCTGCTGTGTGGGGCAGAGAGCCTGGGAAGGCAGAGGGTCCCAGCTCTGACGCTCTCAGGCTGCTGGTGCCGGATGGAAGCTCGCCGGTGGTCCTGTCTACTGCGGGGCTGCTCTCTAAGCGCTGTCTGGTTCTTGCAGGATGATCCCAAGCAAGGGCCGCAGCTGGCCCCATCTCACAAGGAGGGAGGACTTCACTGCTCACAAGGTAAGTTGTGGAAAGAAAGGCAGGGAGGGCTTTATTCCTCCTGCAACTGTCACGTCTGCAGACCTGAGGATGCTGCAGCCCTTCACCTTTTGCAAGTTGGTGCCTATCACACTGCAGCAGGAGAAAGATGAGCCCTCGGGACCTGACGACAGTGCGGAGCGCTCAAGGTGCTGCCTGCTTCAGCTCTGTCCCCAGAGCCAGGCAATGGCTCCCCGCTCCTTGATCGGAGCTAGGAGGATCCATGCTCACTTGTCCCTTGAGTGTCCCCATTCAGGTGTGGCAGCCCAAGGGAGGATGTCACCTGGAGGAGCAAGGAGACCTGCGGGACAGCGCCTGCTGGACGTGGTTCTGCGGGGACACGGAGGCTCTGCTGTTGCCTACGGCTTGGAGGAGGGCAGGGCGAGGGCTGGTGGCATGCTGGCTCTCAGGAGCATCTGAGCCAGAGCCGCGGTTCCAGCTGCTGGCTCTCTGCCCATCCTTCCGCACTGCACTGCAGGCAGGGCAGGGCAGAGCAGGGCAGCCTCCCCGAGCGCTGGGTTGGTGGTCTCCATTGACGCGCTCTTGCCCTTTTTTCCTTTGCAGCAGGAGGGAGCAGCAGCAGCAGGAGGAGGAGGGGGCTACCCTGGCCCTTTGCTCTGCGGCGGACCCCAGCCGCTGCCCAGGTCCCTGGGCAGGCAGGCTCTGGCTGCAGCAGGGTGCTCTTTGGACAGCCCCTGGCTGCCCTCTGCGGGGAGGCCGGCACGCTGCCCCAGCCCATCCAGGTAAGCCAGCCTGGAGAAGGCGTCCCCAGCCCTCCCTCCGGCTGCTCCACACAGGAGGTGGGTGTTCCCAGGAGCTCTGGGCATGGGGCAGTGGGGATTGGGCTCTTCACCCCCAGAACACTATGCTGGTCCCAGCCCCTTTGTGGGGAAAGGAGCCAGATCTGTGGAGGTGCACTGCCTACCGCTGTTTGAAGGCATCTCCTCAGCCCCAGCCTCTCCTGCAGGACCTTCTGGATATCCTCTATCAGCAAGGACCATCGACAGAGGGGATATTCAGAAGAGCTGCAAGTGGGGCATCGCTTCGGGAGCTGCGGGATGCCCTGGACAGCGGCAAGGATGTGGACCTCGCAATCCAGCCTGCGCTCCTGTTGGCTGTCATCCTGAAGGTGAGCGCTTCTGACCTGCAGCTGGAAGAGCTCCTGGCTGGCCTGGGGTGTTCAAAGGCTCACCGGGAGCCCTTGGCATTGCAGGACTTCCTCCGAAGCATCCCTTCAAAGCTCCTCGTCAGCGATCTCTACGAGGAATGGATGAGAGCAATGGAGGGGACAAGCAGGCAGGCAAAAGTGGAAGAGCTGAAAGCGTAAGTGTGGGCAGAAGCCTGCCGGCTCAGCAGGAGCCCTCACTGCTGCCTGAGAGCACCTGCAAAGCTGCGCAACACAGCCGCTGCCTCCAACCTGCCTCGGGCCACCTTCGGTGATGGCTATGGGCAGCATATGCTTTATTATGGTTGTGTTCCTGTTCCTTCAGGGTGGCCGAGAAGCTGCCTGCAGCCAATGTCCTCCTCCTGAAGCGGCTGCTCTCCCTCCTCCAGCACATCGGCCACAACGCCTCCACCAGCAGGATGAGCGCCAGCAACCTGGCCATCTGCGTTGGGCCAAACCTGCTGAGTCCAGCCAACGAGGACTTGCTCCCGCTGGAGGCCATGCTGCAGGTGACTGAAAAGGTATGCTGGATTGAGCAGCTGGCTGCAGCCTTCCCGGCCCATCACAGCTGGGCTGTTCAGAGGTCCCTGGCTGCCTCAACTCTTGAGCCAGAGCTGGCAGGGTGGCTTCCTTGAAGAGCAGCCCACGGCCACAGCCTTCTGCGCAGAGGCAAGGGTCAGGAGCGGGAAAGGCGGCTTGACATGTTCTCAGCCACCTGCCCTGAAACCAAGGCTGTGATGTGTGCAGGTAAATGTGCTGGTGGAATTTATGATTGAAAACAGCTGTGCGATCTTTGGGGAAGAAGTGGCTGGCCTTCCCTGTCCCTCAGATGAGGAGTCGCCAGCGCTCATGGACAGATGCACAGGTATGAGGAGGGAGTGAGGGTTGTCACAGCCTGGGCTGAAAGCTGGTGTAGGGCTTTGGGTGGGTTTTGCTTCAGCTGTTGTCCACTTCTAACAAGTCACTTTTGCTGCACGTGCTTTTGCTTCCAGAGCTGCCTGTGGAAGAAGAACATGAACATGCAGGCGACACAGACGTGGAGCACCAGGCAAAAGCCTACCTGGAGGCACCACTCACTTTCCTTGTCATCCAGAAAGGTGCAGGGACGGTTACAGAGGCAGGATCAGAAGTGGTAGAGGTATGGCAGGTCCACAAACACTGGGACAACGTGTCTCGAGTAGGGGGGAACTTCTTAACGAGTCATTGGAAGTGAAGCCGGAAAGGCTGTTTCTCCGATCTGTTAGGCACTTGCTTAGTCAAAGGAAATACCTACAAAATACCTGCAGAAAGGCAGTTTTCAAAAGAAAAGCCTCCCACCGCACAAGGTGGTGTTGCACCAAAGGGTTATCCGCAGAGCTCTTTTTAGGGAGGGCAGAAGAAACCACAGCAGAATGAAGCGGGCAAGACTTTTCTTGCCCACAGCGGGACCACAGGCTCCCTGCTGAATGCCCCCCCAAATAAGCAGTGTCACAAACCCATGTGAACATTGTGTTCCCGTGCGAGGCCCTTGGAAGAAAGGGCTAATGCCAAGCAGCCCAAGGCATCTTCTCTAGAGAGCTAAGGGAACAATTTGCCAAACGGTCGCTTACTACTGCAGGGCGTCCCTTGCAATCTGCTAATGCCAACATTTCTGGTTTAGGCACCTGCCGCTTGGCCTACAACCACCCCAGAGAGCACGGTAGACTCCCTGGGGTCCGCAAAAGAACAAGGGAGCCTTTCAGAGGAAAGAAGGTAAAATGAGTGAGCTTTGCTTAAATGGAGACCTGATTAATCCAGTTGATCTCAGGTTTACCTATCTAATCCCACTGTGGACTGGAAAGGTTTGCAGGCTCCCTCCAGGCAACAGAAAACGGAAGAAAAAGGAAGAGACCCGAGGCATGGGAAGAGGAGATGGAATACCATCAGGAAGAGAAAAGAAGGAAGAAAAAGACAGGGACTGAAGAAAAGAAGAAAGGTGCAGAAGGTGAAGAAGCCCAGGTGAGTACCAGGCTCTGCTTCCCATCTTTGCCAACTCCTTAAACTGCTCGAAGTCAGTCCAAGTGGCTGGCAAGGGACGGCGAGGGATGGTGCTGCGCAGGGTTTGGAAAGAAGTCCATGGCAGCTGCCCGGGGGCTCCCGATGGAGCCCTGCTGCGTGGCACAGGGGCACTGTGCATCTCTGCACACGCACAGTCTCTAAGGGCATTCCCCGTGGGGACAAGGCGCCAGAGCCATCCCCTGCTCAGTGCCAGCAGTAGCTCCCTCTGCTGGGCCAGAAACCATTCCTTGTCAGCTGTGTTTCCCAAAGGAAGGGGAACCAAGTCCTGCCTCTTCCCGCCTTTGGGGGTTTACCAATGCTTTCTGACTCTGTCCTTGTAGGTGCCGATTCCCTGTTAGTGGCTGAACCCCTGTGACTCCTGGGCTCCCGCACGCGATGTTCACAATAAAAGGATCTTTCTTTTCTTGAAACAGTTTTGTAGACAGCGTATATCTTTCTTTGTTTTCTTTTTTTATTGATATTTTCATTAAAGCGGTTTAGTTTCTTTTTTGAACTCGTGTCTATCTGTTCTCTCTCATCCTTCTCTCCATGAAGGCAGATGCTCTCCCTTCTCTGGAGGGGAAAGAAATAAAAGAGAATATCGAGCGTTCATGTCAGTGGCCAAGTTGTCCAAAACCACCCCACCTTGCCTTCCCAGTTTGTACCTACTCAGAAAAGGCGAAGCTTCTGTTACAGTAAGAAAAAGCAGCCGTGGTTTCCATTGCATCCATTGATAGCTAAAGCAAGGACAGAGTCGCTATCGGTCCGACTCTGACACCCAAAGCACAACAGGCTTCTTTAGAAGTTTCCTACACATGGACACTTCTCAAATATGGCACTCCTCGAAGCCACGGCTCGTTCCATAGTGGGGTACCTTGTTCCTGCTTGGCAAACTGAAAAGCCCAAGGAGGTCAGGCTGCCAAAAGCCGAGCTGCTGCTCTTGAAGGAAATGCCCATTTGTTTTAATAGCCAAATGTGGCACACTTTTGAAAACCTGCTCCACAGCAGTGTTTTATAGAGCATTAACATCCTCATGAAGACAAACACAATCTGCAGGTGTGTAACACCTTCCCTGGGGAGAAGGGACATGCTACTAATATAAACAACTGATGTAAACGAGTCTTTCCCTGTTTTCAATATCCTTGGGTACCTGACACATTGGCTAATCCTACGTGAGAGCCCCAGACCCTGGTGAGGTGGCTGCAAGATGGGCAGGTAGGACAAAGGACCAAAGCTAATTTTTGTCATCCCCCTGAGCCTCCCCTACTATTGGTCAGACCAATTTTTCTATCAGAAGTAACTACAGGACCTTGGAGCGGTAAAGGAGAAAGCACAGCCCCATTTCCTTTCAATTCCGATGGCCAGTTTACAAGATGGCTAGTGCCGTAAGCTTAGAGAAAGTGAAACTGAATAGCTATGGGAGTTTTGCTACGTTGCAAGGGAGCCAAGAGCTATCTGGTCCCTGGCGTCTTTTTACATGCCGGCCCCGATCCCCTGAACGACTCCCACTCACTCACCAGCAGAGTAGCATATTGGGCTGGTGGCATGAATGTCTCAGAGAGGGGAGAACCCCTATTAATACCGAGCAAATCTCTAAATGAGCTCTCCCCAGCTTTTACAAAGGCTGCCTCTATTCAAGCCGTGCATGAATGTGACTGCACTGGTGCTCCTGTCTCGGCACCTGTAACTCCTGCCATGCTTAAACCATTAATAAAAGGAGCCCCTTTCGCACTCAAACCTTTCCTTATTGCAAAAAGAGATGGCATCCAGAGGAACTTAAATCTCCATGAATTTATAGATTTAATACAGGCCACTGAAGAGGGTGAGGGTAAAGATGAGTCCGGTCACGGGGAGGTCCATCCTGGGCAATGGTAATGCATGAGACTATGAATCATATGCATGTCCCCAGGAACTCAAATCCTCTGACAGAAAGTTAAGGGGCCAGGAGTGGAGAAAGGAACTACGGAAACAACTGTTGGCTCGAGGAATTCCTAGAGCCGCGATTCAGAAACAGCCTCCTGGCATCATTCTGAGTCTAATTCAAGAGTTCCGGAAACACGACCATGCAAACACTCCAACTCCTCCCTCGCCGGCTTCAAGGGAGAAAATTTACCCCTCCTCCCCTTACAGACAGCAGGTACAAAACATAAAACCCAAAAAACGAATTGTGCCTGCACGGCGACTGGACCTACCTGTCTGGAAAGTAGAAACTTACCAATGGCTAAATGAGAATGACCCTTCCCTTTTAATTCCAGTTGGTCCTCAAAAGCAATTAACAACATTTTTAATTAATCCTGCAGGAAATTTCAATTGTTACACAACAAGGTGCTGACGAGATGGGCTTAAGACCTGGATGGCAAAGAGGTAAAATTACTGGAGTGGTGGGAACTTGTGCTGTGTGCCCAACTGCAAAAGCTGATTTATGGCTCCCTGCAGAAAAGCCTATGACATATCCTGCATCACAGAAGGGGGTAACCTGTCTGGCCTTCCCCTCCAAGACCGTTCTTTTCTCATTTCTCTTTAACAGAAATCATCAACTCCACCAATGACATCGTGGGAACAAGTAGCACCTGTCCTGGTTTGAAGTAAAACAGAACCAGTGTTCTGTTCAGTAACTTCACTTTTTAGCTAAGCCTCTACTAACTACTGCAATTAACAGCACATTGTGCAGAAACTCCTCCCTCTCAGAGTGATAAGACCTATGCTTATAGTTGATGCCAAGGAATGGTATGCAGAGAGGCTCTTGCTCACACTTAGTGCTCTAACACCCAAGGCAGCTAACTTGGTTATTTGCCCCGCTGGAGGGTGCGAAGAGGAAAAGCGTAGAGGGGTCGCACCTGCGGGGAGGCAAAAGCAAAAGCACACCAAAATCACAAGGTTTTGGCAGTAGAGCACATCCAGGTAACAGCCTTTATTCTGCAGCTGCTGCTTCATCAGCAGCGACAAAATATTAAAGCCCTACTGGAGAGAGAGCAAACAAGCAATCCAAACCACTCAAGAAGAGACAGCTCTGCCTTTGGAGAAACAGAAGAGTTTGCTTCTGACAGGAAGGAGTTTTGGCAAGACTGGCCAAGAAACAATTCCAAAACCAATCAAAACCAAGAAAAACCCAGTAAAAACCCAGTAAAAACCCAAGAAAAAAGCCAAGAAAAAATGATTTAAAAACATAAAAAATGCTCTCCTCTCTGATTTTCCTCACCCATTACCACCTAGAAAATCATCCTGGCTAGCTCCCACACGCACTTCATTACTGCACCTTTTGGTATTCACAACAGCAGAGGAGACCTTGATTGCCCCCACCTTGCTGCCCTACTCTCTTTGGTGGGATACAAGCCATGGGCTCATCTCTTCTGCCTGCTTCCTGACTCTTACTGATCAAAGAAGAAGTACGGGAGCATTCAAATGCGAGTGTGCTTTGCCAATGGGCAGGGAAGCAGCATTGCATCTCTAGCTCATGAGACACGGAGACAAAATCTTCGTCTTGGTGGTAGGAAGAAAAGACGGAAGCGGAGCTTTGCTGTGAAAACTGGGTCCACAGAAAAAAACACCTCTGTGAGGTCCTGAGCTCCTCTGGCTTTTAAGGTCTTGATGCCCACAGCCAGTAAGCAGCCCGCCATGGTGTCAGCTATCTTTTTACACCTTGCTTTCTAATCAACAGCACGACTTGCTTTGCTCCCATGTGGAGCCATGGAGCCAGCACGGGCTACTGGAGCCCAGGCCTTGCGGCAAACCAGGGAACACACTCAACTCACAGTCCTGCTGCACCTCAGGCACTTCATATCAAGTTTGCTCAGTACAGAAGTAAAAACAGTGGGGCTTTTTGGTCTGGTTTGGTTTTGGAGGGCTTTTTGGGGGGTTTGGTTGTGGTTTTTTTTGCTTTTTATCCACTACCTCCCCCCTCTCCCTCTCACAGAAAAAAAATCCAAACTATTCTGTTGCTTAATCGTGTATTTTCATGTCCTTCCAGTTCTCTCTTTTTAAACACATGCCTAGCTTCATTGTGCTCAGAGACAGAATACGAAACCCCATTTGGCACCGTGGTGACATGGGCTAGAATGAAACAGCACTTGTTCATTCACGGCTGACTTGCAGCTACATTACTGACAGACCGAGAAGCAGCAAGGTGCAAAAAGGCAGCTCTGAACACACACAAGCAGGAGGGCTGCTGCACTTGGGCAGATCTTTCCACCCAGTCCCTTGTCGGAGCAGAACAGCCCCGAGTGAAAACAGCCCTTCTTCAGTGCATTGAGGAGAAAAAGGGGATCGTTTGCTCACCACTATAATGCCATTTGCATTACTCAACATGAGATGATTCCTACCGACTAGAGCCTTCAGAGTATTTCCATTAACCAATGGCCCTAGATGCAGCAGGGACCAATTGAGGACCTCACGGGAGGTTTGGAGTATGCATCTGGATCACTTCCAGATTTGCCCAAACTCCTATTGACTTCAGACACAATCAGGAGCAACTGACACAATTCCCATTGGAATCGGGCAGTCTGCATCAGGGCTTGAGAGGTGTGGAGCCTGACTCCTTCCAAAAGTGTCTTTAGGAAATGCTGCAATTCCCAGGTGCAGTCTACATTCCACACAGGACATTGGGGACATGTTTACAGATGACACTGCAGCACGTTACTCCTCAGGGAAGAGCTCCCAGGTCTGGCTTCAGCATTGAAAGCAACATCACATAGGGACTGCAGAAAGGCAGGCCCTAGGTGCAAAAGGTTGTTCCCAAGCGTAAGTTGCTGAAACCAGCCAAAAAGACATAGCAGGAGCTGCGCTACGCCTTGTTGCCGTGCGCCTCTCTGTCCTGTGCTCCATCACACAGAACACGCTGGCGGCAGCATTTCTTCGGGTTTCTCATTGAGCTGCGCAGAAAAAGGCGTCACCAATATCCAGTGGGAGACACGAGTATTACCACGAGTGATGCTTACTGCCAGCTTCCATGGTGATTTTGTAGAGCCCATCAAAAGTGCCCGTGGCATCAGAAAGAGTGCTGGACATATCAGAAAGTTGCTTTTATCAACCTGGCTGTGCTGCTTGCCTGACTAATTCGCGATTTTAGTATTGCTCATGAGACTTGCTCCTGCTCCTGCTCCAAACTTGCAATGGGCAAGAGAGCCCGAGAGAGCCAGGGCACGAGTGGTGCCTTGGAGGTGCAAGAGCAGCTGGCAAGAAGGGAGCCGAAAGGGCCCAGAGGAGCCCTGACAAGGGGCTGTGCTCAGTGCTACAGAGCACAAGAAGCAACCCATGGGGGCCACCTTGAGGGCCCGCCCTTAGAGACTAGAAAGCTTCTTCCCCCCTGATGCGGGGCACAAGGGTCACCTTTGTGGAGCAGGAGCAGCAGACACCTAGCCAAAATGGCCCAAAGGAGCGCTGGCAAGGGGCCGTGCTCAATGCTGCAGAGGAAGGCAAAAAACCCCCAGGGACCAGTGCCAATGTGCCCCGGGGGAAAATTCCTTCCTGACCCCAGTGCTGGCGATCGGCTATTCCCTGAGCATGTGAGCAAGACCTGCTTCCTCCTCCCACAGGCTCGTCCTTCCTCCCAAGAGATGCCCAAGCCCTATTCTGCCTCAACCCGGACACATCTCAGGTGCTCCCAAGAGCCACCAAAGGCTCCTGGCCTGATCAACCTTGGGTACAAGGATCCTTCCCACACCTGGCAGGGCTCCCGTGCTTTCTCCAAAACACTGGGATCCCTTGCAACATCTACCCACTAAACTCTTCTCTTCTCTTCGCATCTCTCTCCTCTCCATTGTATCCCATTCCATTCCCTGCTCTTAGCATGACTGTAATAAAGAGATCATTTTTTGACTGAAATGCCAGAGGTGGAAGTGGAAACAGGATCTAATTTCATGCTTCTGCGTTATTATTCCGAGCCAGTGCTCACAAGCATGAACACAATTCACACGTGTGGCCAGGAACAGGCCGATGCAGTTTAGCTTGAAAACACATCCCTTGCAGCCTGGCAAAGGAAAGCCACAGAGCCACAGAAAGTTGTAGCAGGAATAAAGGCCAAGGAGTTCCTTTGTCTTGAACAGCGAGAACTGGATGAATGGGCATTGGTACCGATCACACACAACAGAAGAAGATAACGTGTGTGGTACCTTGAGGCATTTTCAAAAGTATGACACATACCAATGACAAGCACACTTGTCGCCTTCCAAAACTTGCTTTGCTGTGCTTCTTGACGAGTGATGCGTGACAACTGCTCTTGTGTCTTCCCTGTGCTTGATTTGTGTGCAGGGAGATCTGGAAAATGGCAGCTCCGGATGGTACAGCAAGCCTGGAGCCCATCCAAGCACAGGCTCTTTTGCACGAGCAAGAACCCCTGGCGACATGGAGCCACAGGAAGAGCAGAGCTCGCTCCCGCTCCAAACTTGCAATGGGCAAGAGAGCCCGGGAGAGCAAGGGCACGAGTGGTGCCTTGGAGGTGCAAGAGCAGCTGGCAAGAAGAGAGCCGAAAGGGCCCAGAGGAGCCCTGACAAGGGGCTGTGCTCAGTGCTACAGAGCACAAGAAGCAACCCATGGGGGCCACCCTGAGGGCCCGCCCTTAGAGACTAGAAAGCTTCTTCCCCCCGGATGCGGGGCACGAGGGCCACCTTTGTGGAGCAGGAGCAGCAGACACCTAGCCAAAATGGCCCAAAGGAGCGCTGGCAAGGGGCCGTGCTCAATGCTGCAGAGGAAGGCAAAAAAACCCCCAGGGACGCATGCTAGCCCACCGTGGGGGGAAAAAAAAGCCTTCCTCCCCTGAGCTGCAGGGCACGAGAGGCCGTGTTTGTGGCGCATGTGCAGCAGGCAGTAACCTAGCCTAAATGGAGGAGAGGAGCCCTGACAAGTGGTCATGCTCAATGCTGCAGAGGAAGGCAAAAAACCCCCAGGGACCAGTGCCAATGTGCCCCGGGGGAAAATTCCTTCCTGACCCCAGTGCTGGCGATCGGCTATTCCCTGAGCAAGTGAGCAAGACCTGCTTCCTCCTCCCACAGGCTGGTCCCTCCTCCCAGGAGATGACCAAGCCCTATTCTGCCTCAACCCGGACACATCTCAGGGGCTCCCAAGAGCCGCCAAAGGCTCCTGGCCTGATCAACCTTGGGTGCAAGGATCCTTCCCACACCTGGCAGGGCTCCCGTGCTTTCTCCAAAACACTGGGATCCCTTGCAACATCTGTGCATGCCATTTCTTACAGCTGCTGCCCCTTGCTCCACAGGGGACGAGGATGGCAAGCTCTGCAGTGCTCCTCAAGAAGACATTCCCTTGATCTTACCACTGCTCATTCAGTTGAGAAGGCCTGATAGCCTCAGACACCTCCAGGGATTGGTGATTCTTCTCATCTCCTGAGAAGCTGGTGTCTGTTCCTCAAAGGCTGAGGCAGAATTTTCATCGGCCCCGCTGGGAGTTGGCCTTGTAGAGGAGAACCTCCAGCAGCCTGGTCCAGCCTCTGGTCTTCCTCTCTCAGACCCCTCCAAGTATTTCCACGGGCTCCTCCAGAACTTCCTCTTGGATGTCTTCGGGCTGCCCCTGGGCCAGCTCTGGCACCAGCACGCAGGAGGATTTTATCCTGCCCTGAGACATTGTGACTGCTGCGTTGCCAGGTGGTGGCACTGTGACACAGGGGTGATGGGGCCCCTCCTGTGCAGCCCCGCCCACCACTCCTCCGCCCAGCATCCTTCAGAGGAAGGCCTTTGGGGTGCTGGCCCCGAGGCAGTCCCCGTGCCAGGAGGGCCGGGGGCTGTTTCTGCCTTTGGTGGCCATGCACTGGCCACAGCTTCTGGGTGTCCCTGTAGGTTCCTCTGGACTTTCAGACTGTGTAAATACGGGCATTTATACCATATGCATTCCTTTGGATGTGGGGAAACCCGAGGGGAAAGCAAGGCTTTTGGTTATTAATGCATTATTTGATAAGGAAAAAGAGTTCTCGTAACAAGTCCTGGACTATGTCTATGCAAGCTTTTTACTTTCTCACAGCTTAATAGAGGGAAGGGGAAAGTGTGAGTAAAGAACAGAAGAACGCTTTGACAAAAAATGTGTCTGTCTGCTGCT